>NW_020439153.1:369096-380997 GCF_000699045.2 Agrilus planipennis | reverse complement strand
TTTAAAACAATAACTTCCTAATATGTGAATAACAAATAGAATTTATGTACATATTAAGCAATTACTAACCGTTAAGATTCAAAAAGCACTATTATTTAAATAAATTTTATTCAAACAGAGTTCATCTAAAATAATACTTTATAGTATAAAAAGAAATTTTTATTAAACGATTTGCGACATCTGCCATCGTTATGTACAAGTGGAAAATGCCTCGTCCACAATCCCTAAAAGCAATTCTCACCCTTCTGTTGCGCGAGAACTCTGGTAGCATTCTGCACCCTTACTTTTGCTAAAACTTCCCCAATTTTCCGAAAGATGAAGCAAAGTGTTTAATGTGATATACTGTATGGTTTGAATAAGTCTTTTAATTGTAAAAATAAATATAAATAAGTTTAATTAGTATTTTGCCAAATGAAAATTCCATTATATTTCAAATACTTGAATATACATACTTAGTACTACAGTACTACAAATAATACAATCATTTACTTTCCATTAATTTTAGCTTTGTGCAGACGCAATAATTACAAAACTAAATACCTCTTAAGCAACTAAGTTCATTCTTGTTGTATAATATGACACCAATTTTCAAAAAATTTCCACTTACAGTCTGTAGGTAATTATTTTGACGATAATAAGGTTTTATGTATTAAATAAACTCAGTTTTTTCATCAATGTTTAAATGGTTTAAAATCTATCTAAATTTTGCATAAGAATATGTTTTAATTTTTACAATTTTAATCAACGGTAAGTAACTACGTAAGAAACTCAAATCAGTAGCTGATTATAATGACACAAAAGACAGTGATTGTGAGATAACACGGTTCACCGTATAGAATGCCAATCTTAAAAATTCCTCTTAACATTAGTAATAGCTTATTCATTTCATTGTGATAAGTATTTATGTATGTATGTAGCCATTTTCCTCACATTTTTCAAAAACCTGAAAACAATAATAGTTTAGTGTCATATTGCTTGTAAGTATTTCGTTCTTTTTGTGAAATAGTTTATTTTTGCGATGCCGTAGATAGTATAACGAACAGGTGACATGGTCGTCTACAATTATTTTTCCTATTTTTCTTAAAAAACGCAAAATATATTTAAATTGGTCGAAATTACTCATTATTGTTTTCTAATTCAGGAGCTATCTAATCTAAAAGTCAATGACAATTAAAATATTAACATTAAACATTATATTTTACATTTAATGTATAAAAACAGACTTCAATACATTACCTATATGAATTATTAATGAGGAAAACCCTTGAATTTTCCAAATTACAGATGCCTAAATACAAAAGTGTAATTTACGTAATTGTACAACCATTTCTAATTTATACACTGTTTCTTTTTACATATGCGAGAAAAATTATTTTTGTGCCCTTTACTTCTGCTAAAGCAAATATAAATAAATATCAAACTATAATAGAAATACTAGCAATAATAAAATTGACATTATTAGCTGCTACCAATTTCCGCTGAGTTTCAGTTTACGTATCTATTCATGCTTAAATACAAGCCCGAAGCAACAAGAAAGAACAAAGAATGTGTAAACATAATTAATTATTTCTTATGCAAACAATTTTTTACTCTCTTGTGTTCCGCCAGTCTCTTTTACTTCTTATTTTTAAATAATTGCGATCGTACAATGAAATCACTTAACAGACATTACATACGCATTTCAAGTCTGAAGTAAGAAGAAAATGTATTATTAATCTTTTAATCGGGTAAAAACGGTACTAATCAAATATTTAAAAGCTGTTTTTTTTTCTTCAAAAGATTAAAAGAATTTCTGACTGTCTTACACCTAAAAAAAAATAGGTAAATAGCTTTGAGATAACATTAAAAGATTCTATTAATTTGTTCATACTTAACATTGCTCTCTACCTAATGTTTTAAGATATCATGATTACATGTGTTGCACTTTTACATAAAGTATCTCAAAGTCATACTCTGCAGTTACCAAGATATCTAAGAGAATATTGTCGCTCTTAATATACTTTTAATCTAATTTTTTAGAATTTATAAAGGAATCACTTTATCAATTAATAGAACATAAAAATTACATTACAAACCATTGTTTAATTGAAGGCAACTGTAGTTATGGCAAGATATTGTAATCGAATTATAATAACACGTATAATGGCAGAGGCGGTGAGATAACTGAATTGATTAATTAAATGTTAATTAGATTTAAAACAAATACATAATTAGATTANTCGCCAAAGTTGTGTACCTGTTTCCTTCCTAAAATTGTGTCATTTAATTGGATTTTTAATTAAAAATCACCAATCTTTTGACATACTGAACATGTTTAAATGTCAATATTCGATCGCCATAGGGTCACGAATAGACAACGGTACCATACTAGTAATTCTAAGTACGGACCTGCATAATGAGTGCTACATAATGTTTTTGCGAAATTTTTATTGAAAACATTTAATAGTCATTAATTAGAATCAACATTAAGTATCCGTAATATTAATAAATCCTTTCGTTGTGTTTTTATGATAAGTACGTAATAGACGCATAATAATCCAAAATCGAAGACTACAATTATATTTTCCAGAACATTATTTTAATAGTTGTAATATCCCTATAAATATCATTATATATTAATATCATTTTCATTGATATAAGTAACTATTTGTTGAGATAGTGACGATGAATAGTGAAGAATTTAAACAGTTTGGCAAAGCCATGATTGATTACATCGCTACTTATTTGGATAACATAAGAAACAGGTAATAATTAACGAATTTTCTTACCTAGAGGCAATTAGTTCCTGGTTTTTATTTTGCTCTTTCTAAAGAGTTCATCAAACAAATAATTTAGACAAACGGAAACGAAATAAATAATATATTTCAGCTTCCAAATTTGTAAGCATTAAATTAATTTATTTATGGGTAGATATCATAATTTAATCAAAAATTGATTCAGATTTCAGACATCAATTTGATGTCCTGTTTCCTTAAATCACGCCTACCCTACCCGTAAATTTATTTGTCCTGCTTCCAGGGTTCCTTGTTTTTGTTTTTGATGTTTCAAAGGACAATTCTAAATTAATGTTAAGTTAGATGACAATAAGTAGTTACTTTTATTTCTTATTCAATTTTTGTAATAGTCTTAATTACTTTAATTACTGTAAGGTGATTTGTCTTAAAAAAAATCCTTTCTTTATATGCTATTTCTATGACATGTACAGCAGCTACTACGGAAATATTAATTTAATGGGAAAGGAAAGGTATCATCCTTAGCTTTCCTGAAAATATAATTCTTTTTAATTTGTAATCAGAATGTTTTTGTAACCCTTGTAGAGATGTTATTCCGTCAGTTGAACCGGGTTATATGACAAAATTAGTACCAGAAGAAGCCCCAACTAAAGGAGAAAATTGGAGAGCTATAATGACCGATTTGGAAAAAGTAATTATGCCTGGAATTACACATTGGCATTCTCCTTATTTTCATGCTTATTTTCCAACCGCCAACTCGTATCCTGCGATTGTTGGAGAGTTACTAAGTGCCGGTATCGGCTGCGTTGGATTTTCATGGGTAATTCATAAAATACAATCAAAATAACTTGATAATTGATACGTGAACTGACGCTGTTCTGATTTGGGTCTGGATGTCCACAATCGGAGATGGAATAAGCCCGCCACTCCTGCTAGACGACAACGACCTTTAGATCCAAATCAGGTCAGCATCAGTTCTCCTACCAATTTGTCAATTGGTACGTGAATTTATTCCTTTATTAGTTTTCAAGTCCTGCTTGCACAGAACTGGAAATGTTGGTAATGAACTGGCTTGCAAAGCTCCTCGGTCTTCCAGATTGTTTTCTAAATAAATCTGGATCTTCCGGAGGTGGAACGATTCAGGTAACAATAAAACAGTAACAAGTAATATTTACTAAATGTTGTTATCACTGCTATTATTATTATTATTATAGGGATCAGCTAGTGAGACAACATTTATCTGTCTCATTGCGGCGAGAGACAGGACGATTAAAAGAATAAAGCAAAAATTCCCGCACATGACAGAATCTGATATTAGGGGTCGTCTTGTTGCATACACGTCAGACCAAGCAAATTCATCAGTTGAAAAGGCTGGTCTCATTGCAGCCATTCCAATGAAACATCTTCCATCAAACGAATACGGTAAACTTACCGCAGAGACGCTCCTGGAAGCCGTAGAAAAAGATGAAAGTAACGGTATGTTTCCCTGTTTTGTCCTTGCCACTTTAGGTTCAACAGGAATATGTGCATTTGATAATTTGGAAGAGCTCGGTCCTGTATGTGCCGGAAGGAATATTTGGCTTCACGTGGACGCTGCGTACGCCGGGGCAGCGTTCTCTTGTCCAGAATATCGACATTTGATGAAAGGCATCGAATTCGCGGATTCCTTCAACTTCAACCCACACAAATGGATGCTGGTCAATTCTGATTGTTCNAATCGCATTCCGTTCTATGTTGTGGCAACTTTGGGAAGCACTGGCACTTGCGCTTTTGATAAATTAGAAGAAATTGGACCAATTTGTAAGAAAGAAGGTGTGTGGCTTCATATCGATGCTGCGTACGCAGGAACTGCCTTTGTGTGTCCAGAATATCGACATTTGATGAAAGGCATCGAATTCGCGGATTCCTTCAACTTCAACCCACACAAATGGATGCTGGTCAATTCTGATTGTTCTGCTATGTGGTTAAAAGAATCCCAACCCTTAATAGATGCATTCAAAGTCGAGAGGATCTATTTAAGACACAAATACGAAGGTCTCGTTCCTGACTACAGACACTGGCAAATCTCTTTAGGGCGTAGATTTAGAGCGTTGAAGGTGTGGTTCACGTTGAGAATATATGGAACGGACGGGATCAGAAATCATATACGACATCAAGCATCTTTGGCAAAGTATTTCGAATATGTTTTGAAAAAGGACCACAGATTTGACGTTCCCTTATCGAACATGGGCCTTGTACTATTTAATCTGCGGGCCGGTGACAATTCTACACAAAAATTATTGAATCTTTTGACAGAGAGGAAGAAACTCTACTTAATTCCGTGCCACTTCATGGGAAAACTTGTTGTAAGATTTGTTGTGTGTAGCAGATTTACCACGGCAGCTGATATTGAGTTTTCCCTAAGGGAAATTATTGCAGTTGCAAATAAACTACTACTCCCGACCCAAGAAGGTGTGTGGCTTCATATCGATGCTGCGTACGCAGGAACTGCCTTTGTGTGTCAGGGAATGTCTGAATAATTTAATATATATAACTTTTCAATATTTTTGTAAAGTTTTAATAAAAATAAAAAAGAATTAGTGGAAACTCGAGTAAGATATGAGAACACAAAAAACAAATTAGAGAAACATCTTTAAATACGTAAACTATGCAATAAGGATATACTAAAAATTGATTTGACAATTAAGATACAACAGAACATTTAAATAAGTTCTTCAAATAACTAATGATGTACTAAAATCGATTTTGGCCAGCGCTCATACATATATGTGCATTCTTGAGTGTATCATGGTAATTAAATTGTCCCATTATGATACAGCTGTAATGAATTGTGCGATCTTATATATTCTCTTACGTAATTATTCTTATCACAGAGAAACAACCGTGAAAAACCACATCAGCCAAGCTATTGTCTATTAGAGTAATGTGTAAATAAAACTAGGCTGCATCCAACAATCAGTATATTTCTGCTATAATTAACATTGTTAATTAACACTATTTAATAAAAGTATGATGTGCTGATGACATCTAGAAAAATCAACTGGTATTTTCGGTAAATTTCAGATCAAGTACTTAATAAATGCTCGCATTGATATAGTTGATTTAGTTAGACAGCAACAAATACTAACTAGATGGCAATTTTTAATAGAGTTTATAATAATTAATAATTCTAGAAAGTTAAAAGGAAGTCATCATTGGCGTAGAAAGAATTCTTCATAGGTAGCTAGGTCGTGACCCTATATATATTAAAATAGCCTTATCTCAAAGAATTAAAAGGGTTTTTGACTAAATGAACAATTCATTCGCACCCGACGATTTTACTTCATTGTTTAATCTGTTAACCCATAGTTATCTTCATCATTATAGAGTCGCCTTCGCAAAAACTAGAAAATTTAATATCCTTAACTATTTGCTTGCAGGATATAAAGGTCTTTCACTGTTTCTGCGTCTAATATATTTTCTTATTGGCTTCTAATCGCTCTTGGTTCTCCTTCTCTGTCCACTGCCACATCATTTTAACATCCTCCTATAACACCACACCTCAAATGCTTTTAACTTTTGCTTTTCTGACAAGTTCACAGACCACCCTTTAAGTAATCTTTTCCAAATTGTTAATTAACCGATCGTCAGCACAGAATTTAACCCATGATAGTATTAATTCGGAGTTCCATGGTTTAAAATAATTAAAAATTCACCCTGAAGTTCTAAATAAAAATCCCAATCAAGAAGCTTATACGTAGAATTAGTTGACAGTAATGTTGTGATTATATTGACATCTTCTTATTGTGTTTTAAATTTCTTGAATGTTTTAAACTGAACTGTGAAAAATTACTTGTTATATAGATTTCAGGAACCCATTGTTAGATACAAAAATAGAAAATTAACAGAATGCTTCCAAATAAAATACTTCGACTATACAATTTTCGTACGATTATAATTTGCACAAGGTAATTGAGACCCTCGTTGTATAATTGATTGTAACTGAATAGCGTATCATCCCCAGGAGCTTTTCCGTGACACAATTAAAATTTTTGAGAGTAACGCATTCGTTGAAAGACACTCAAAGATGCGGCGGCTCCGGATCGGAAGAAAACTTTCAAGTGTGTACCATATCCGATTGCATGGTGGATCCATGCAAACCTGAACCTTCAGTAGTAATAGTAGGGGCTGGTGTTGCTGGTTTATCCGCTGCCCATCGACTTCAGCAATGCGGAATTACAAACTTTACCATTTTGGAAGCTACCGATAGGTAACTGGACTACATTGAGTTCTTTTGTCTCTATTTGCAGGATTTTAAGCATTTTAGGATCAAAAAGAGATATTTGTTTTATCACTAGATTATTAATTTTACATTGAACTATCTATGGAATGAAGTCTAAATAATTTATGGTTCAATTCGCCTTGCTAAAATGATTCAGATAATACTTCTTTAATTGCAGACCGGGTGGTCGAATTCATTCCTGTTGGCTGGGTGATGTTATAGCAGAAATGGGTGCACAGTATATTGAAGGGGGTTGTATGGCAAATCCGATTTACAATTTAGCTGCTCAGGAAGGACTTTTGCAACCTCCTCTTGAACGTCCTGATCCCCTGAAGGGTCTGTTCTGCACAAGTGACGGCAGGGCAGTTGACGTTCATATTGCAACGTCCGCATATCATGTTTTTCGTAAAATCGAAAGCGAAGCAGCGGCACTCTTTAGCATGACAGGCGTTGGAAAACAGCATGGATCGCTGATGAATTTCATGACCCTACGAATACAGCAAGAACTTTTAAGATTTCCAGAAGAAGAAAGGTATTACATGATATGATATCCTTTAAAGTGTGCATCGATAGACCAGAACTTACACGAGTTTTCGAAATTTTGAAATCATATAAAGTTTTTCAACATATTGAAAAGGGATGGTGAATTTATATCTTACTAATTCTGATTAGAATATTCAAGTATGTCCAATATAATCCTCCAGTTTAACTATGAAAATGTCGATTTGTCCCTGCCAGGCAGTTTAACATCTAATTTAATGACACATGCAGATGTACTAAAGGAATATGTATAGTGAAACCTCATCAACGATATCTTCTAATCTAATGTTTTGTTTTCATTTGGATTTTATTAAATATTGGTAATCATTTAAAAATAACAACTAGTAACATTACCAGAACTTCTACTACAAAATCATTCAAAATCGAAGAAAAGGTGTGTGCTGTCTGGCGACTCCACCATTTCATTAGTATTCTTTGATAGATTGATAAAGAAATGAAGGAAAAATAAATTTATTATCGTATTTATAATACTTGAGATAATCTTCGCATTTTCCTGAAAGTAGAACATCCTACATCCTTATTTAGGTCTGCCTCTACTTCTTTTAACTCCAGTTTTTGCTTGTTCCCTTCATGCCTGGAAAGGTGCCCTATTTTTATTAACTTCCTTAGCTAACCTTCTCTATCCACAGAGGAAAAGATATTAAAATTAATTTTCATTTAGGTATGATGTTTCAAGAGTAATGTTTGG
Source organism: Agrilus planipennis (assembly GCF_000699045.2). Taxonomy (NCBI): domain Eukaryota; kingdom Metazoa; phylum Arthropoda; class Insecta; order Coleoptera; family Buprestidae; genus Agrilus; species Agrilus planipennis. The sequence continues at coordinate 372,755 of NW_020439153.1, read as the reverse complement.
GTTATTGACGAATATTCGATCCAGAGTGGGAGAAAGTTTATGCCAAGTGAGCGCCGACAACTACGGGAGCTACGTGGGAATTCCCGGAGGAAAGCTACGTGTTCCACTGGGTTTCGTTGGAGTATTGTCACCGTTGCTCCGAGACCTTCCAGAATGCGCGATCAAATACAACAAACCAGTAGGGTCGATCAGATGGGGTACCATAAGCAACAAATCGGGTGGTCCAAGAGCTGTCGTGATGTGTTGTGATGGCGATCAGTATCACGCCGACTACGTCATCATTACAGTGTCGCTTGGTGTTCTAAAGCAACACGCGGATAAATTGTTTTGTCCTCCGTTATCGGCAGAAAAAATGGAAGCCATTCATAATTTAGGATTCGGACATGTCGACAAAATCTTTTTAGACTATTGCAGACCGTTTTGGGTTTGGAACGAAGGGGGGGTCAAGTTTGCCTGGTCACCTGATGAACAACAATCAAGACAAGACTGGACCAAAGGACTTAGTTCAGTTGAAGAAGTGGAAAATAGCAAACATGTACTGTGCGCGTACGTTTCCGGACCGGAAGCTTTAGAAATGGAAAGGGCTTCCGATGAAGAAGTTGCCGAAGGAGTAACTCGTGTTCTGAGGCAGTTCACTGGAGACGCTTCTTTACCATTTCCTAGTACCATTCTACGATCAAAATGGAGCTGTGACCCTTACTTTTGTGGAGCAGTTAGTTACATGAGCTTGACCTCCTGTGTTGGTCATCAGTGTGATTTGTCGACTCCTCTTCCCGGCCCTTGTGAACCTGTACCTCCTATTTTGTTGTTTGCTGGGGAGGCTACCTGTACGGGGCACTTTTCGACAGTACACGGGGCTAGATTAAGCGGAATTAGGGAAGCCGAGCGTATTTTGAAATTGACAAGGGAGTATGGCGGTCCGCCGAAATGCTGAATTTAATTTACAGTTACATTACAGGCACATTTCGATCAGCAAAATAATATTACCGTCAGTAATAGTTTAAACTCTATACTGTAATATGATTTATTCGTGTATTTTTTTTAGTTTACCTACCTGATATGTCACAAATAAAATTATTGTTATGTATCGAGTTTACTAATATTAATACACAAATTGATCTGCAGCCATATTTCTCTTGTCGATGTAAACATGATGATACTAAAAAATAAATTTCGAGTACTTGTTTGGGTAGTATAGAAGAAAAACAAACAATATTGAAAGATATTAAGTTTCATGTTTCTTTAAAAATGTGATGGTTCAAATTTAAATAAATTTCTAACAAATAAAATTGACGGATTGAAAGAAATATGAGTAATAAAAAGACTGACATTGTTTTACGAAACATATTTATTGTCTCAGCCCTTATGGACTACTATCAAGAAAAGGTTTGATGTCGACGAAGCATCATGATCGCAATGCTGATTGTGATACCTGTTTAATTTTCACAAATTTCTAACTCCGCCATTGCACAACGAATTAGATTTTCTGCGATGAAGCTACAATTAAGCTCATAATCCACGATCCAACATGAGAGCCAGTGAAGATTATGGTGCATTGTCAAAACTATTATTGGATATTGGAAATGGCAAATATCCATTTCATCAAGAAATAGGAGTAGATCTCATTCAAATTCCGTAGTATAAGATTATTGACTTGACTTTGATTTTAGAAATATTATGGATTCACTAAATTCCGAAGAAATCTTCGACGGAGCAATACTAATCTCCAAAATGAATTATTTGGCAGAAATTAACGAATAGGTCCTTAATAAACTGATAAAATGAAGCACAAATCTACTTGCAACATCCTGAACAACTTGAGCAACTGCCACATGAAGAGTGACAAATTGGTAAAGACTTTTACGACCAATAGGTGAACTAATGTCGTCCTGATTTAGGTCTAAAGGTTGTCGTCGATTGGAGTTCCTTCTTAACGTTTCTTAGCACGAGTGGTAAGCATCTTCAGCGATCCTTCCATCTGGTCACAATTTTTAATATTTTTTATGTTTCCAGGGTTATCTTCACTGCCTTTCACTAATAGCAAAAACAATTCGGAATAGACAAAGGACGTAGCCAACATATTAAACGCGACATTTACAAGATACTCACCAGAACTTCCCCCATTTACAGGCCCTTAAAACATGCTTGTTTTTGTAAATAAAACACTTCATAGGTAAGATTTTCCTTCTTCATTCTTTGATCTATTTTTTTTTTTACTGACGAAGATTATGAATTAAAACAATTTACGCATTTGCATTCGTCAACAACATTTATTTGTATACATATACATATATTATTAATGTACATATATGCAGTAGTACAATCGTTTACATATATCACATGCCAATAACGAAATGGTCCCTATTACAGACGCATATGTAAATATGCACACACACGTATATAATTAGCAACATTAATTAGACTCGTAAGAAGCGAACAACAGCAACAACGTGGTCCCACATTGGTCATTAAATGGATTCAAAATCTGTATAATTCTAAGTGCCTAACAATATTTTATACTGATAGTGACCTTCAGAGGTCAGGAACGTACGAAGCCCAATACCAACAATAGATGTTTTGACAATTAGAAATAAGTAAAGTTGAAGTTAAATGACCAAGTCTACAATTACATTATCAAAGTTGAAACTTACCTCGTTGATCTGAAATAGTTCATGTTTTACTCATTTTAATGAGAAAAATCTAAATTATGTATCTGTTTCCTGTAAAACCTACTTAATTTATGACTATCTATTAAAGGCTATTTCTTGCAAATCTGCCAGCTTTTATATCAAAGATGGTCTCATTTAAATGGAATTTTAATAATCACCAATCTTTTGACATACTGAACATGTTTAAATGTCAATATTCGATCGCCATAGGGTCACGAATAGACAACGGTACCATACTAGTAATTCTAAGTACGGACCTGCATAATGAGTGCTACATAATGTTTTTGCGAAATTTTTATTGAAAACATTTAATAGTCATTAATTAGAATCAACATTAAGTATCCTGTAATATTAAATTTACATACAAATCAGATTTTATTATAACAAAAGTATAGACGAATTAAAACAGAAGCTAATGTAATAATATAATCGACAATATGCTAATAATTGCAAATATTAACCAATAATTTGATAATAATCGAAAATGTTATGTAATACAAAATACTTGTAGGAAATGCTAACTGCAAAAAATAAAATCAAATATTGTATGTGCATCAAACCAGGCTGTCGATGATCTGCCCACAAACTATTATTGAAATAAAATGACCTTAACTAAAAAAGCTTAGGTATTATTACATTAAATTAGAGAACGGTGCACTTTATTGTTTGATTAGTATGACCATGACCATATAAGGTCAAGCATTAGTTGTTCTATATTCTGCAGCAATTTGCCCTTTTTATGTAGGGAAATATAATAGTCCTATATAATGTATATAATATTAAATAATTTTAGAATGTCAACTAAAAGTTTCGTTATTAAATAATGTTTTTCCTAAAAGGACAATTAGACAATTAACATAAGTTCTAATACTTCAATTTTTTAAAACAATAACTTCCTAATATGTGAATAAGAAATAGAATTTATATACATATTAAGCAATTACTAACCGTTAAGATTCAAAAAGCACTATTATTTAAATAAATTTTATT
>NW_020439153.1:355826-367761 GCF_000699045.2 Agrilus planipennis | reverse complement strand
GACACTCAAAGATGCGGCGGCTCCGGATCGGAAGAAAACTTTCAAGTGTGTACCATATCCGATTGCATGGTGGATCCATGCAAACCTGAACCTTCAGTAGTAATAGTAGGGGCTGGTGTTGCTGGTTTATCTGCTGCCCATCGACTTCAGCAATGCGGAATTACAAACTTTACCATTTTGGAAGCTACCGATAGGTAACTGGACTACATTGAGTTCTTTTGTCTCTATTTGCAGGATTTTAAGCATTTTGGGATCAAAAAGAGATGTTTGTTTTATCATTGGATCATTAATTTTACATTGAACTATCTATGGAATAAAGTCTAAAATAGTCCAATAATTTATGGTTCAATTCGCCTTGCTAAAATGATTCAGATAATACTTCCTTAATTGCAGACCGGGTGGTCGAATTCATTCCTGTTGGCTGGGTGATGTTATAGCAGAAATGGGTGCACAGTATATTGAAGGGGGTTGTATGGCAAATCCGATTTACAATTTAGCTGCTCAGGAAGGACTTTTGCAACCTCCTCTTGAACGTCCTGATCCCCTGAAGGGTCTGTTCTGCACAAGTGACGGCAGGGCAGTTGACGTTCATATTGCAACGTCCGCATATCATGTTTTTCGTAAAATCGAAAGCGAAGCAGCGGCACTCTTTAGCATGACAGGCGTTGGAAAACAGCATGGATCGCTGATGAATTTCATGACCCTACGAATACAGCAAGAACTTTTAAGATTTCCAGAAGAAGAAAGGTATTACATGATATGATATCCTTTAAAGTGTGCATCGATAGATTAGAACTTACACGAGTTTTCGAAATTTTGAAATTACATATATGAAGTTTTTCAACATATTTCGATAGAGAATTATTTATTGAAAACTGAAAAGGGACGGTGAATTTCTATCTTACTAATTCTGATTGGAATATTCAAGTATGTCCAATATAATCCTCCAGTTTAACTATGAAAATGTCGATTTGTCCCTGCCAGGCAGTTTAACATCTAATTTAATGACACATGCAGATGTACTAAAGGAATATGTATACTGAAACCTCATCAACGATATCTTCTAATCTAATGTTTTGTTTTCATTTGGATTTTATTAAATATTGGTAATCATTTAAAAATAACAACTAGTAACATTACCAGAACTTCTACTACAAAATCATTCAAAATCGAAGAAAAGGTGTGTGCTGTCTGGCGACTCCACCATTTCATTAGTATTCTTTGATAGATTGATAAAGAAATGAAGGAAAAATAAATTTATTATCGTATTTATAATACTTGAGATAATCTTCGCATTTTCCTGAAAGTAGAACATCCTACATCCTTATTTAGGTCTGCCTCTACTTCTTTTAACTCCAGTTTTTGCTTGTTCCCTTCATGCCTGGAAAGGTGCCCTATTTTTATTAACTTCCTTAGCTAACCTTCTCTATCCACAGAGGAAAAGATATTAAAATTAATTTTCTTTTAGGTATGATGTTTCAAGAGTAATGTTTGGGTTATTGACGAATATTCGATCCAGAGTGGGAGAAAGTTTATGCCAAGTGAGCGCCGACAACTACGGGAGCTACGTGGGAATTCCCGGAGGAAAGCTACGTGTTCCACTGGGTTTCGTTGGAGTATTGTCACCGTTGCTCCGAGACCTTCCAGAATGCGCGATCAAATACAACAAACCAGTAGGGTCGATCAGATGGGGTACCATAAGCAACAAATCGGGTGGTCCAAGAGCTGTCGTGATGTGTTGTGATGGCGATCAGTATCACGCCGACTACGTCATCATTACAGTGTCGCTTGGTGTTCTAAAGCAACACGCGGATAAATTGTTTTGTCCTCCGTTATCGGCAGAAAAAATGGAAGCCATTCATAATTTAGGATTCGGACATGTCGACAAAATCTTTTTAGACTATTGCAGACCGTTTTGGGTTTGGAACGAAGGGGGGGTCAAGTTTGCCTGGTCACCTGATGAACAACAATCAAGACAAGACTGGACCAAAGGACTTAGTTCAGTTGAAGAAGTGGAAAATAGCAAACATGTACTGTGCGCGTACGTTTCCGGACCGGAAGCTTTAGAAATGGAAAGGGCTTCCGATGAAGAAGTTGCCGAAGGAGTAACTCGTGTTCTGAGGCAGTTCACTGGAGACGCTTCTTTACCATTTCCTAGTACCATTCTACGATCAAAATGGAGCTGTGACCCTTACTTTTGTGGAGCAGTTAGTTACATGAGCTTGACCTCCTGTGTTGGTCATCAGTGTGATTTGTCGACTCCTCTTCCCGGCCCTTGTGAACCTGTACCTCCTATTTTGTTGTTTGCTGGGGAGGCTACCTGTACGGGGCACTTTTCGACAGTACACGGGGCTAGATTAAGCGGAATTAGGGAAGCCGAGCGTATTTTGAAATTGACAAGGGAGTATGGCGGTCCGCCGAAATGCTGAATTTAATTTACAGTTACATTACAGGCACATTTCGATCAGCAAAATAATATTACCGTCAGTAATAGTTTAAACTCTATACTGTAATATGATTTATTCGTGTATTTTTTTTAGTTTACCTACCTGATATGTCACAAATAAAATTATTGTTATGTATCGAGTTTACTAATATTAATACACAAATTGATCTGCAGCCATATTTCTCTTGTCGATGTAAACATGATGATACTAAAAAATAAATTTCGAGTACTTGTTTGGGTAGTATAGAAGACAAACAAACAATATTGAAAGATATTAAGTTTCATGTTTCTTTAAAAATGTGATGGTTCAAATTTAAATAAATTTCTAACAAATAAAATTGACGGATTGAAAGAAATATGAGTAATAAAAAGACTGACATTGTTTTACGAAACATGTTTATTGTCTCAACTCGTATGGACTATTATCAAGAAAAGGTTTGATGTCGACGAAGCATCATGATCGCAATGCTGATTGTGATACCTGTTTAATTTTCACAAATTTCTAACTCCGCCATTGCACAACGAATTAGATTTTCTGCGATGAAGCTACAATTAAGCTCATAATCCACGATCCAACATGAGAGCCAGTGAAGATTATGGTGCATTGTCAAAACTATTATTGGATATTGGAAATGGCAAATATCCATTTCATCAAGAAATAGGAGTAGATCTCATTCAAATTCCGTAGTATAAGATTATTGACTTGACTTCGATTTTAGAAATATTATGGATTCACTAAATTCCGAAGAAATCTTCGACGGAGCAATACTAATCTCCAAAATGAATTATTTGGCAGCAATTAACGAATAGGTCCTTAATAAACTGATAAAATGAAGCACAAATCTACTTGCAACATCCTGAACAACTTGAGCAACTGCCACATGAAGAGTGACAAATTGGTAAAGACTTTTACGACCAATAGGTGAACTAATGTCGTCCTGATTTAGGTCTAAAGGTTGTCGTCGATTGGAGTTCCTTCTTAACGTTTCTTAGCACGAGTGGTAAGCATCTTCAGCGATCCTTCCATCTGGTCACAATTTTTAATATTTTTTATGTTTCCAGGGTTATCTTCACTGCCTTTCACTAATAGCAAAAACAATTCGGAATAGACAAAGGACGTAGCCAACATATTAAACGCGACATTTACAAGATACTCACCAGAACTTCCCCCATTTACAGGCCCTTAAAACATGCTTGTTTTTGTAAATAAAACACTTCATAGGTAAGATTTTCCTTCTTCATTCTTTGATCTATTTTTTTTTTTACTGACGAAGATTATGAATTAAAACAATTTATGCATTTGCATTCGTCAACAACATTTATTTGTATACATATACATATATTATTAATGTACATATATGCAGTAGTACAATCGTTTACATATATCACATGCCAATAACGAAATGGTCCCTATTACAGACGCATATGTAAATATGCACACATACGTATATAATTAGCAACATTAATTAGACTCGTAGGAAGCGAACAACAGCAACAACGTGGTCCCACATTGGTCATTAAATGGATTCAAAATCTGTACAATTCTAAGTGCCTAACAATATTTTATACTGATAGTGACCTTCAGAGGTCAGGAACGTACGAAGCCCAATACCAACAATAGATGTTTTGACAATTAGAAATAAGTAAAGTTGAAATTAAAGGACCAAGACTACAATTACATTATCAAAGTTGAAACTTACCTCGTTGATCTGAAATAGTTTATGTTTTACTCATTTTAATGAGAAAAATCTAAATTATTAAAAAGAATTTTAAATTAGGATTAATTGCATATAAAAGGATTAAGGGTCAGGAGACCTAACCAAAAGAAAGATTGAATGGTCTAGATGTTTCAATTAGTCTTGTTTCTGCTCATTGGTAAATACAAACAAAAAAGTATTATCAAAACAGTCGTATTGTGGTCTGATTGTCCTTTATGTATCATAAATCGTGTCATAATAATTTAATTTAAATAAACAAATGGACTATGATATAATTCTAGTGGATACCATTAACGCCATTCGTAACCGATCCATTCAAAGATAATACTTCATCGGTAGACGCCTTGATTTCGTTCCATGAAAGATTTACATCTTCCTCTTCGGTATATTTCGAACATATCACGAACCTTAAGAAGTAAACGTCACGTATTTTCGAGGGTACCATATGTATCAGCCCCCTTCCGTTGATCTTCTTCAACAAGGCCTCGTTAATCTCATTGCTACCCTTCAATCTAAAGCAAACGACTCCTAAAACGACTTTTTCGGTGATTTCAAATCGACTGTCGGTGTTTACGAGTGACTCAAAGTGGTGTGCCAGGGAGACCTGCTTCCTAATGTGCTTCTGAAGATTTTCAACTCCGAAAAGCCGAAGAACGAACCATATCTTCAAAGCACGAAATCTTCTACCCAGTGGAATTTGCCAGTGGCGGTAATCCGGTGCAGCACCTTGATGGTCATGCTTTAGGTAGACGGGATCGACATTGAACGCGTTAACAACCCAGTTTGGGTTCTTGAGCCAAAGAGCGGAGCAGTCGAAGTTCACCAACATCCACTTGTGGGGGTTGAAATTGAATGATTCGGCTCTCTCAACGCCCTTCATTAAATAACGGAATTCTGGACATATGAAGGCTGATCCGGCATACGCAGCATCGACGTGAAGCCATATATCGTATTTATTGCAAACTGGTCCCATTTCGTCCAAACGGTCAAAGGTGCAAGAAGATGTTGTGCCCAAAGTGGCTACTACCTGAGAAATTTATTTCCGTATTTGGACAAATAAAAACGAGTTATTGTGAAGATACGCAAGAATATAAGAACAGAGGCTTTCACGGACGAAATCCGTAGTAGAATGAAGATTCGGGCTTTAGGGCCGTGGTCTAAGTGAACTATTCTGTCCAGACGTTTCGTCAGCTACTGTGACTGACATCTTCGACTGGATGATCCCAGTCACTGTCGCGACTTCGATATATAATCTACGTTCACGTTGTCAACGCAGCACCACCACTGAGGATGTCAGCCGCAGTAGCTGATGAAACGTCTGGTCAGAATAGTTCACTTAGAACACGGCCCTATAGCCAGAATCTTCATTCTGCTATGGATTCCGACCGTGAAAGNGTCTATCGTAGGACATAATTGAAATCTATTCGTTATTAGTTATTGTTTTATTAGTCCTGTCCAAGTAGTCGGCTCCAAAACGTAATGGATAGAAAAGGATAGGTGGAAAACGCTAGGGAAGTCAGCAAGGAGAAGGAGAGAACGGAGAGACACTTTGACACACGAAGGGCTAACATACAAGAACTTAAAACCTCTTAATAGAAATTTTACGTCCTTAAAAGTTTCCGTCGTCATAAGTATAATTTTAAAGTAGGTACCTAATACAAAAATAATTGTAACAAGGAATGTTTAGTTTTTTATGATTTCCATTCGCTCAATTTTCGGGAAATGCATATTGATTAATCCACTTTCATATACCCGTACCAGAATGCCTTGAATATTAGTTTATTTCCATCATAAGTTCCATTACTTCACTGTAGTTTCGTAAAATCATTACCAAATTTATATAAATACAACTTTATTTACATATATTTGAAAGATACAGATGTGTTGAAGATAGAAACTTCTATTTGTTCGAAAACTTTAACGAAATTAAGCGGAGTATACCTCAAATAATTTTGTATAGGTACATCACGAAAAGTTTTGGAAAACAAATTTTTATTCTTTCTTTGAGGCTGTCAATTACTGTTCAGAACCATCAGAAACTTTATTACCTACTAGTTTACTCCTTTTTGCAATTTTTTACTATAATTTGCATCAATATAGAAAGGCATGTATGAGCCAAGCGAATAGAAGTGCGAAACATAATTTTTATTTTGAAATTTTGACTTGCAACTCCAAAGAACATGAACAAAGTGAGTGTTGTCGAACTCTCTTTTATTAGCACGGTTGAACCAAACCTAATCTAATTCTATCCCAAACTTAAATCCTAAGTCATTTGAAACGCAGACAGAAATCGTCACAACATTGATAGGTAACTGAATACATTACGTAAACATTTTCAGTTTAAAGTCAACATTTCCAGATTCAAGTCGATATTTTGAGTTCCATGTCGAAATTTCGAGTTATGGATCAAAAGGACCCCGCTAGATCCTTACGGAAAATGGCCCACTGTCAAACTCTTTAAAACTTTGGATTCTGGTAGTTAAATTAAAAGTTTCATTGGGCTTTATGTCGTAAAAAGTCATCATTTTGAGATATAGTTCTTCCTAATTGCATCTTGGACGTCCTTACGGAAACATGGTACTTTAAGGGACCTTATTTCAAAAAGAAAAGAGTTTTTTCAACTTAGCACCCATTGAATCTTTTGATCTACAAGTAGAGGACTACCAGAATCCAAAAGTTTGACACAGAATCGTTTTGAGCTAGGATCTAACGGGGTCCTTTAAAAAAAGTTATCTTTGACTCGAGTACAATGTACATATTGTTTGCGCGAATGTCTGCTCTTAATGTTGCAAATACAATAAAAAAAAAACAATAAAAATAAAATGAATGTAAAGTAAATTCATGGTCCATAACAAACGAACGGTCTGATGCAATTTTAACATACAGTTTCGGTCTGTTAACTAACCAGTTACTAGGATTGTTCACGAGCACATAGTTAAGGTAGTGATGGCAAAATTCTCGAGGCCAAAATAGCAATAGCACAAAAAGTGAATGTTGAAAGCAAAGAATAGTAAGTGACTTACATAAAAGGGTATAAGGCCAGCTTCAATGTCTTTCTTGATGGCCTCTTCCAGCGTACTGCCTTCGACCTCGTTTTTATCGTTTGTTTGCAAAGATCGCATTTTAACACCTCCCAAAAGGCCAGCACGTTCTACCGAAGAATGAGATTGAACTAAAAAAAAATAGAATACAATTAATTTATTGTACAAGTGGAACTAGGGATGAATGGAATTAACTTTTGTCTATTGTAGAACTGAAATTTCATTTATAGAGTTGATCTTTTGTAGAACTATGAAGTGATTGATTTGGGTGATTAAATTTTTTTTTGTTCAAGAAAAGTGTCGTTAAATCGATTTTAAAGATGGCAATTTACCTGAACAATATGCGACTAGTTTAGAAATAACATCAGACTCGGACATATCCGGTTTTTCTTTTTTCATTTTGGCAACCGTACGTGCTTTAGCTCCAAGAAGACAAACTAAAGTGGCTTCACTAGCGGTACCCTGGATGACACCGCCGCCTTTTCCTCCAGAACAAGCCAGGAACTCGGGCGGCAAATCGAGCATTTTTCCAAGCCAGTCTAACATCACAACTTCAAGTTCAGTGCATGCAGGACTGGCTATCTGTAATTCAATATGAATTTAAAATTCTTCAATAATTCTGGAAGAAGTTTGCGAACGTAATATTCTACAATTTTGAATAGGAAAATTTCATTAAGTTTTTAACCCGGGATTGTTTTCATATTTTTATATATTTATCTGAAAACAATGTTAGCATGGAATTTGTATTCGTTTTCCAGAAAATTAATCTACGTCAGAGACAAAGGGTGGCTTTATGACACTACCATGATGAATAATTCCCGGGTAATTTCCCGTAGGAGCGAATTAGATACGAACAGTAACCCATTGTAAAGTTTTTGACATTTAAATTAATCAGTTACGTAGATTCATAAATGGTTAATTAATATAGTATACAATAATAAGCAAAACAGACTAGTACTACTGTTCGTTTTTATTTCAAAATAACTTGTCAAATTCTTAAATCAACTTTTCTCCATTATTAACCGTTTTGGAATTTTAGGTGTTATTTCTAATAAACCTACAGTTTTATTCAGTCTGTATTTAGGCATATTCGACGTAAATAAATTCTAATAATAGATGTACAAGTTGCTGTCGTTGAAGAAGCAAGTGTAAACACCATAAAAAAGCAGCTTATTTCTTGAGATGGACAAAAAACTTATCACGATGTTAGTCATTCAGTTTACGAAAACAACTCGAGCGGTGCAGTGTTGTGTGCTTTCGAACTTTTTAGTGAAGTTAAATAATTATGAAGAAACGAATAATTATCTATTACTAGGTAAATTTTTCTAATTGTATTTATCAAATTACTCAATTGAATGGTTTAAAGTAGCTAACAAATAATATAATAAATAACAATGCCATCATTTCTTGGTGAAACATCTTAACTCGGTAGATGGAAAAATAAAAGTACTATATGAATTGTTTCACACCTTTTTATCAGAAAAGTTTAAGCATATTTTAAGGTATTTTCAAGAGTGATATTGTATTCTATTGCTGCATTGCTACTTTAAGTAATAACATCATTTTTTTTTTAAGATTTCGAGCATCCAAGGGGAGAAACAGGAACCTAAATGGGATCTCGTCCATCTGGTCACCTACCCAGGCTGAATTAAATAAAGGTAGACAGTAAAATGTACTAATTTTGCGATTTTTATAAAATTTCTGCATCTCGAACAATATCTACCTTTTTAACACAATAAATAATTCCCTAAATCCCGCGGGCTATTACATGAGTTGCATGGTAAACCGCAACATAATGTATTTTTAACAGCTGATATGTGATTTTGGCACATATATATTATATTTCCATTATATACATATTTATCATGTTCCTTTCAAAATAAATTCGAAAAAGTCATCCATCTCAAAGATCCATTAGTTTCCACGTAGTCGAATCAAGATGAGTTACAGACGAGTCAAATTAAAATATCGGAAAAAGTAAATGTTATCCAGGGTAAGACCTATCTAAAAGTTTCGAGAAAGGTATGTAAATCAAGGATATCTGCGAACTATCCAAAAATTTTAGTTGGAATTGTTGCTAAATTGCGTCTAAAAACACGCGAAAGACGTTTTTCGCTGATAACAAAAAACTATAAATTCTACAGAAAAAAGTTACAACACAGTATTCTAAAAAATGGATGCTTCAATCCTCACTGGATAGTCCGAATTGACAGATACATACATTAGATCACAGTTACATTTTGTTGGATTTTTGGTCTCTTTAACGTTTTAGAGCTTTTCCTTTGCAATCAGTGATTCGCTATCAATCTCATACATAATTCGTAAGGTTTTAATCATAACTATTGTTGCCGTTTTACTTGTGATCATCTGTTAATCTCTGCATATTAGGGTTAGACTACTGATCTTCCTGAATCTTTTTTCTCTGTGAACCCCTAGAATTGCTTCTACAGACAGGGTGTTGTTCGGAGCGACTCTGCTTACGTTTCTCAATCGTCTATCATGTCTACAGTAATATATTCCACATTATAACGAAGTGAAATTTGCTTATTGGTTTATTTCTATGTAAGGGGAAAGTCTGGAACTATTAAGCCAATTCCAACAATTTTTCTACCAATAGAGAGTCACAATTGTTTACTTATAAAATTAAAATTTGTTTCTAAAATGTGGGCAAATGGAGAGTAGATTTCAGACTTGTAAAGTCAGTTTAGTAACACTATAGGCATATTATTTTGAAGAAATGACGATCAAAATACGTAAAATTTGTTTTCTGACTTTGAGCAGTAAGTCAAAACTAAAAACTATGATAAAAATTGACATAGGATGATAAGTTAAGGATGTGGGATGTTCTAGTTTTAAGGAAGATTAGCTCAGGGTAGAAAAGAGTGGGAATGCGTGTCCAACCAGTCTTAAGACTGGCGACCCTTTGATGATGATCATGAAGATGATGAATGATAAAAATATGTAAAATTTGTTCTGACTATGACCAGTGAGTCAAAACTAAAAACTATAATGATAATGCTGATGATGAACGACAAACTTAGACATAAAATGGTAAGTTAAGGATGTAGGATGTTGTAGTTTTAGGGATAATTAGCCAAGGACAGGAAAGAGTGGAAATGCGTGTCCAACCAGTCTTAGGACTGACAACCCTTTAATGATAATGATGAATGATACAAATACGTAATGTTTAATGGATAAATATCAATCGCAAGAAATTGTGATGTACATATGTACATACTGGAAACTTTTTGCAACTAGAAAATTTACCGATGACATATTGTAGAATCTCCAACACATGACTCAATCTCGTGACCAATCGCATTTGATAAAATTGTTTTGTTTAACGGTCTACATAGTCTAGATTTTTATTCTAATCACTTACCCAAGTAAAGCCGATGCAGGCAATAGCTCCACTTAAAATGTCAGCCACTATGGCCGGATAAGAATTAGCAGTCGGAAAATATGCGTGAAAACGCGGGGAATGCCAATGCGTTACCTGAAAACAGTTAATTAGATACTTATTGTAACAGAAGCCTTCCTCTTATAAAGTGTAATTGACGTGTTTATCAAGGTTATTGCACATATTAATACATATTTACATAATTAATTCGCTTCATTTGTCTTAGACTATCATATGTTTTAATTTATGCAATTTTTTATTATTAATTATAAATAAAACAGTCCAGTTCATTCAACGATTTATTACTAGAAGAAGTCGCCAATTTTTTAATATCTAGGACGTTAAGTATTATTAGATAACTCGAGGCAAAATGAGCTGTAGAAACATAAAACAAAGAATAGTGCAGGGTCGAGTTACTTTTAACGAAACGAAATCACTTTTATACCAGTTAAGACTAGCTAAAGACATGTTAAAAGCAAAAACAGGACTAAAGACGGGAGAGAGCAAACGAAGAAGTTCAGTAAAAGTTCCTTATTCACGGTTTCCTTATTCGCGGTTGCAATCGGTAAACAGAAAAGGATTAGATGTAATTTATTAAGGGGATTGACCGCAATAGACTGCTCGTGCCTAGTGTGAATTTTCCGGAAAACATGGGTTTCTATTCTAAACATTGTAATTTAACGCTGCGAGATAAATATCTGATTTTTTGTATGGTAATAGACAAAGGTTCACACTAACTCGGTACATTTTTAGTTTTCAATAATATGGTCATTAATAGCTTTTACAAGTGCTTAAAGTTGATGCTTCTTGTAGGACTCGCATTTTCAATAGAAATTAAAAAATTAAAAAATGCCCTTCGACAAGCTATAGAACAAACCTTTATCTATCTTACTACAAAATTTCAAACCTCTGTTCCAAATATTAAACTCATGATATCTAGAACCGATAAGCATGTTATTACTCTGTGGCGCGTGTACCACTGAATCCCCTCAATGTATTGGGATCTTTTGAGTAAACAAGGGTTCGGTCTTATTTTTCAACGTATCAGCATCTTTTGATTGCTATTGGCTCGTGCCGAGGCGACTGTTATAATAGATGTAACCGAGTGGATTAATTTCAAAATTCAAAAGAAGAAAAAGTCACAAAATTTTTTAAACTCTTGCCTAAAGCTGATTATAACGATTAATTTTAATTGCGAATTTATCAATACATTGATTTTATTTTGATACATATTGGTTTTATTTTGGAACCTTAGAACGTATCCCCTATGATTCCATACTAATTACCATTCCATATCCACGGTTTCTGTATTCGCGGCATATTTATGGAA
>NW_020439153.1:346095-355424 GCF_000699045.2 Agrilus planipennis | reverse complement strand
CCACTTCGAATTATTTTATTCGATTAAGCTAACGTGCCTATCACGTTGAGGTTGGCTACGCCGGGATTCGTTTTCAGCAAGTAGATATCCACACAAGTGGACCTTGTTGGAGCATACGTAATCCTAAAATGTAGCATCGTGCTACAGATGGCGTTTACTGCGCCATTTGTAGTATTTTCTATACTTCGTTTTTAAACGATTAAAATCGTAATTACAAATATTTTCACCGTAAAGTTTACTTAAAAAGATACTTTTGATAAGGGGAATAAATTATTTATGGGTAAAATACTTACACCGGGCATGATTACTCGTTCTACGTCATTGAGTACATCTTGCCATTTTTCAGGGGTGCTGGGAGGACCATCAGGGATTAAAGGACGTAAATATCCTGGTTCAACGGTAGGTAGTACTCGCCTATAGATAACACACGTAGAAATTATTGAGAAAATGAACAACAAAAAATTACCTAAATATTAAAGCGATTTAATAAAATTTGGACACGAATTCGTAAAAATAAAATCCCAGCAGAAATAATTTATTTGGTATTTTACTTGATATTACAAATTTAATTGTAATAATTAAGAAACGAAATAATTTTTAAAGAAACATGTCAAAATTAAGATTAGTACAAGTTACCTAATAAATTCTACTATTTTTACGGCTAATTCAGTAATTTACAATCGAAAATTCTAATAAAACAATTGTCATAAAAATTAGTTTTCTCCGTGTAAGTGTTCTAAATTGTCCATTTTAATTCTATTTTCCCAAGACCACCTATTTATGTTTCTTAATAACTTTTAATACGAGAAATATTTAAATAAGAAATATTTTCGAATACTACGTATCCTACTTTATTTTGCAAATTTCAGTAGTTGAAGGGTTGAAGGATGTTTGAGTAAAATGTGTTCTCAATTTTTTATTTCTGTTAAGAATTTCTTTGAGAAATTTGTGTAGAAGTCTCATACCGGGGACATATACAAAAAGTCTACTTTCTTAAATTTAGATTAAGCGAAAAAGAAATTATTTATTGTAAGCTAATAAATAGTTATAGTATACCGGAATTCGAACAATTTCTACTTGGAATTGATGTGTTTATGTAGTTTTATGAAGTTATAGAATAACCCAAAACAAAGTCGTCAAGTAATTATTGGCAGTTAAAATTAAAGAACATTACTTACAGTTTCGTTTGAACATGCAATTTAAATTATATTACGAACCAAACATTTACACAATACGAGAAAGTACTCGCAACAGTAGAAGTTTTTATATTCTGAGACAGGTCATGGCCAATACACAGAAACGATCAAAAAATAATAACTAATACCTGTATACTATAGCATTAGATATGTAGGTAGATATCTATCTAGATACGTCATAATTTACTAGATTGTATGCTACATTTTTTTCTTCGAGTGATCATATACCAATTAAAAGTAAAAACAAAATTGCAATAAAGCCCTTTGTTAAATTGCCAATAAACTAATTACAAAACAAAATAGTGGATAACCTTGCGCAGTTTTACTTCCGTTTTTGNATTTCTACGGCAAATTCAGTAATTTACAATCGAAAATTCTAATAAAACAATTGTCATAAAAATTAGTTTTCTCCGTGTAAGTGTTCTAAATTGTCCATTTTAATTCTATTTTCCCAAGACCACCTATTTATGTTTCTTAATAACTTTTAATACGAGAAATATTTAAATAAGAAATATTTTCGAATACTACGTATCCTACTTTATTTTGCAAATTTCAGTAGTTGAAGGGTTGAAGGATGTTTGAGTAAAATGTGTTCTCAATTTTTTATTTCTGTTAAGAATTTCTTTGAGAAATTTGTGTAGAAGTCTCATACCGGGGACATATACAAAAAGTCTACTTTCTTAAATTTAGATTAAGCGAAAAAGAAATTATTTATTGTAAGCTAATAAATAGTTATAGTATACCGGAATTCGAACAATTTCTACTTGGAATTGATGTGTTTATGTAGTTTTATGAAGTTATAGAATAACCCAAAACAAAGTCGTCAAGTAATTATTGGCAGTTAAAATTAAAGAACATTACTTACAGTTTCGTTTGAACATGCAATTTAAATTATATTACGAACCAAACATTTACACAATACGAGAAAGTACTCGCAACAGTAGAAGTTTTTATATTCTGAGACAGGTCATGGCCAATACACAGAAACGATCAAAAAATAATAACTAATACCTGTATACTATAGCATTAGATATGTAGGTAGATATCTATCTAGATACGTCATAATTTACTAGATTGTATGCTACATTTTTTTCTTCGAGTGATCATATACCAATTAAAAGTAAAAACAAAATTGCAATAAAGCCCTTTGTTAAATTGCCAATAAACTAATTACAAAACAAAATAGTGGATAACCTTGCGCAGTTTTACTTCCGTTTTTGAAGGTCTATCGTAGGACATAATTGAAATCTATTCGTTATTAGTTATTGTTTTATTAGTCCTGTCCAAGTAGTCGGCTCCAAAACGTAATGGATAGAAAAGGATAGGTGGAAAACGCTAGGGAAGTCAGCAAGGAGAAGGAGAGAACGGAGAGACACTTTGACACACGAAGGGCTAACATACAAGAACTTAAAACCTCTTAATAGAAATTTTACGTCCTTAAAAGTTTCCGTCGTCATAAGTATAATTTTAAAGTAGGTAATACAAAAATAATTGTAACAAGGAATGTTTAGTTTTTTATGATTTCTATTCGCTCAATTTTCAGGAAATGCATATTGATTAATCCACTTTCATATACCCGTACCAGAATGCCTTGAATATTAGTTTATTTCCATCATAAGTTCGATTACTTCACTGTAGTTTCGTAAAATCATTACCAAATTTATATAAATACAACTTTATTTACATATATTTGAAAGGTACAGATGTGTTGAAGATAGAAACTTCTATTTGTTCGAAAACTATAACAAAATTAGACGGTTTCTTCATCATGAAAGTATACTTCAAATAATTTTGTATAGGTACATCACGAAAAGTCTTGGAAAACAAATTTTTTTTCTTTCTTTGAGGCTGTCAATTGGTGTTCAGAACCATTAGAAACTTTATTACCTACTAGTTTACTCCTTTTTGCAATTTTTTACTATAATTTGCATCAATATAGAAAGGCATGTATGAGCCAAGCGAATAGAAGTGCGAAACATAATTTTTATTTTGAAATTTTGACTTGCAACTCCAAAGAACATGAACAAAGTGAGTGTTGTCGAACTCTCTTTTGTTTTCACGGTTGAACCAAACCTAATCTAATTCTATCCCAACCTTAAAACCTAAGTCATTTGAAACGCAGACAGAAATCGTCACAACATTGATAGGTAACTGAATACATTACGTAAACATTTTCAGTTTAAAGTCGACATTTCCAGATTCAAGTCGAAATTTTGAGTTCCATATCGAAATTTCGAGTTATGGATCAAAAGGACCCCGCTAGATCCTTACGGAAAATGGCCCACTGTCAAACTCTTTAAAACTGTGGATTCTGGTAGTTAAATCAAAAGTTTCATTGGGCTTTATGTCGTAAAAAGTCATCATTTTTAGATATAGTTCTTCCTAATTGCATCTTGGACGTCCTTACGGAAACATGGTACTTTAAGGGACCTTATTTCAAAAAGAAAAGAGTTTTTTCAACTTAGCACCCATTGAATCTTTTGATCTACAAGTAGAGGACTACCAGAATCCAAAAGTTTGACACAGAATCGTTTTGAGCTAGGATCTAACGGGGTCCTTTAAAAAAAGTTATCTTTGACTCGAGTACAATGTACATATTGTTTGCGCGAATGTCTGCTCTTAATGTTGACTTGATAGTAGCACAAACAAGTAGTGTCTTACCTGTCCCGGATATTTTCCAAGTAATCGGCAGCATAGTCTATCATAGCCTTTGCGAAATCTTTAAACTCGCTGGCCTCCATTTCTGAAAGCAAAATGAACATAAACGAGAGAACGTGATCCCAAAATTACATTATCGATGTTTCTATTGAACGATGCGAAATTTCAAATTACGAAAGCGCGCAAATAATAATCTAGTTAAGTACCTAGACGCTATTTCAACTAACAATGTCACACATGCAAGTTTATTAACCAACGAATCTAATAATTAAGTTTCGAAATAAGTAACAACACTACAATTATTATGTTTAATTGATTGGAGACAATCGTAAAATAAAAGTAGTAAATTAGTAACGGCTTTCGCGGTCGGTAGATGGACTAATGCTGTCCTGATTCGGGTCCTTCCATACTCGATACTAGATGTGTCCACTTGGATATGGCAGATGGAAGGATCTCTGAAGGAGCTCGCCACTCGTGGTAGCGAAACGTTAGGAAAGAACTTTACATTTTTATAATTTCTGACTGTTTATTCAAAAAATATTCTTTTTTCATAAAATCAATCAATCAAGATCCTAAATGTCAACAATAGTTTTTTTAATACAACCTTTTTATCATAAGGTTTTCATTACATACATTCAACAAACAATTTTCCCAAATTCTTTAACAAGTACCCTTCTGGGGGAAATTCCACTCCAAGAGCTCTATTATAATATGAAAGAAGAGCATAGAAATAAAAACTGCCACTCCATTTTCAAAGCTGAACTCAATCCAAATCTCTTGAATCTATACGATTTCCAATATTTCTGATTCCGCCCCTGTGTGATCTCGAATTTAAGTCACGGACATGACTTAATTATG
This sequence comes from Agrilus planipennis, assembly GCF_000699045.2. Lineage (NCBI taxonomy): Eukaryota > Metazoa > Arthropoda > Insecta > Coleoptera > Buprestidae > Agrilus > Agrilus planipennis. The sequence continues at coordinate 350,712 of NW_020439153.1, read as the reverse complement.
TCAATAAATGGTATCATAACAAGCGTTTATCTAATAAACCTGAACTTCCGACACGTTTACGAAGAGGTCAAGATTCATCTGTACTACAGTATCTAAATACACAACATTTGTCTTCGAATTAAAAAGTAATCATTTCACTTTTACTTTTCAAGCAATTATCTCCGCTATTTTTAATTAATTTCTGATGCATCAAAATTTGAATGACAAAGATAGCTATTTTTTTTTATTCTTTGATACGAAATATTGGTGAACGCTTTCAATATATTCTCAAAAAACAATATATACATGCTTAATTATCAACAGTATTTTAGAACGAAAAACTTTTTAAACAAATTATTCAAAATATAAAATCACACAGAAAGCAGCTAAACTTTTTTAAAAATTTTAACTTCTTAATTTGGATTTCTAAAATAACAGATAAGCATTCAACAGCATCCAGCAAATGATAAAAATCCTGTTCACAATAATTCACAGCACATTTTCTATTTCAAAAAAAAAAGGAAAAAGACAATGAAAGCACACAGAATACGCAAAACGACATCCTGATGACAAACCGCCTTTAAGTAGAAAGTCCTCTTTTGACTGTGACATTTCGTTTCGACGACTTAAAATCTACCACACACACACCTTCTTCTGCGAGTCGACTTCCTGGTGAACGAACACTTATCAAAGATACGACCGATTTTATAGTCGCGAATACTCCGTTACTTCGACGTCGACGAGTGCGCGATAAACCAGCTCTTGGGCCGCCGTTCGTGGGCTCTTAAATCCGAATTCGCGACTGCCAAGAGTGGGGCCAATCGATTAACGCCAGAAGGTGCTCCATGGAATGACCAGTAGCTCCAACATTCTTTTCTTCTGAAAACTGTCCCGGTTAAACCCATATCGAGGACTACGTCACTCATTTGAATTCGAAATAAAAACAAAAATGTACCAGTGTTACTAATGCTGTGACCATCAGAAATTACCTAATTATTAGCATTCTTCAGTAAAATTACAATTAATTAAAACATAAGTCAAATTTCTCGTAACATGGGATTACCCATTATTTATATGTAAACAAAAATGAACGAAAATATAGTAAATATCTGCAAACTAATAGGTCTATTGTTGCTTCCAACATGGCGGTTAGTGGCCGCCATGTTGTGTTAATATGAATTTACACAAAATGCAGGATATAGACTTCCGCCTTCGTGTAATATTTTCTCAGAGCAACCCTGTGAAGGAATTCCTTTTACTTCAATTAAGTTTTGAGATATAGTGAATGATATGAATTCTAATGTGTGCAGAATGGTCACTATGTAAGGCATACATTTTATCTTAGGATAGATTGGATATTAACAAAATTCAAAAAAAAATTCGAAAGACATAAAATACCTTATTTCAAAAAGAAAAGAGTTTTTTCAACTTAGCACCCATTGAATCTTTTGATCTACAAGTCGAGGACTACCAGAATCCAAAAGTTTGACACAGAATCGTTTTGAGCTAGGATCTAACGGGGTCCTTTAAAAAAAGTTATCTTTGACTCGAGTACAATGTACATATTGTTTGCGCGAATGTCTGCTCTTAATGTTGACTTGATAGTAGCACAAACAAGTAGTGTCTTACCTGTCCCGGATATTTTCCAAGTAATCGGCAGCATAGTCTATCATAGCCTTTGCGAAATCTTTAAACTCGCTGGCCTCCATTTCTGAAAGCAAAATGAACATAAACGAGAGAACGTGATCCCAAAATTACATTATCGATGTTTCTATTGAACGATGCGAAATTTCAAATTACGAAAGCGCGCAAATAATAATCTAGTTAAGTACCTAGACGCTATTTCAACTAACAANTTTATAACAAAGAATTCTTTGCCTTCCAGCGTTATTAAACGATTTATTTGGTGTAAGTAAATGGCAAATAATACTTTGTCCTTGTGCGTAGCTACCTATAACTGTATGTAGTTTATTTATGCTTTAAAATATTTTCACTAATTGACTTAAACTCTATATATAACAAAATTAGGTAATTAACTCACTACATTAATTATTTTGCTGTCTACACCATTTAAAGAAAGTATTATTACTTGCTTAACAACCAGGTACGTACCTAGGCAGTAAAGAAAAATTTTATTCTTTTAACTATTGCTCATAATCGGTTATGAATTTCTACAAAACTCAAAATAAGTTCAATGCAAGTAATTAGCTGACGATAAATCTATATTGATTTGACACAAGTTTGTGTAAAGTAAAATTCGATTTAGAATAAACAATAATTGATTGACTTGACTTTACAAAACAAAAACCATAACAATTGTTTTGTCAAACTCTGACTTCATCAGATGATGAATCCTATGTAAAAGGAGTAAGTCAAAGGTCCAATTCAGGATGAGTCTAAAAAAAGCAGTTTTTTCTTCTATTTACCAATAATGATTCCCTTTATGGAATACCTATATGGGGTTGGATTTATACCAAAGCTTATATAAATACAACTACAATATTATTCTTGGCTGCCTTTGCCCAATTTCTTTCCCTTTTTGCTTTGGTCTGCTTCATCCAGTCTATGTTTTCTTTTGGTCGATTCATTATTTCAGCCTAGCTCGGTTCTGTCCTGACCCTGACTATAGAATTCTCTTTTAAATGTTGCCTGGTTTCTTTTTCCTTTCTATTTTTCATGCTCTGCATGCCTTTTCTTCTTTCCTTAGCCAGTAAAATTCCCATTTCCATTCATTGCAGCATCTAAACCTCGACATCATTTTCAGCTTATTTTTATTCCCTTTCAGTTCCAAATATTTTGGCATTGCTTCAGTTATCCATCTCTTATAGTCTTTCGTCTAGTTTATTAAGTTTTCCAGATCCTGCCTCTAAACATATTAACTTTGTCTTATTCTCTTCCAAGAAAATGACCTTTTGGTGTGAATCTCTTTAAATCCAAGGTCAACCTTTTTACCTACTCTGAACGTTCTTCCGTGTTTCTCTAGTTTGACTTTACCAAATTTCAATTTCATACAAAAAAGTACTCTTAAACAGAATATGAGATATCATCATTCTTCTGCAAATTTTCCTTTTCCAATTGCCCATACTTGTCTTGATTCTTGCTAAATTTTTCGCAGTTTTCTATTGAAAACCGATAGATTCTTAATTTTTTATATAAAAATCAATGAGCTGTATTTATATAACATCTAATTAATAGAGAGATTTAATAACTACATTGTGTTTTTCTCTTCCATTCTGGCTTTGATTTTGATATTATTATCTTTAAAAGTATTTAATTTTTATTATTGCATTGACAATTGTTTCGCAACATTATGGTTACATTAGATATTAAACAAGCATTTAAACCTACTGGAAATGTTACTTCTTTTACTAATTGTGTTATAATAACAAGTATTAATATTTCAGTCAGGTTAAAGTTATTTTTTTAACTTCTAAAAATGCCGCAAAGAGGTTAAAAAATTGCCAACGCAATAAAAAAGTAAGTAAATTATAAACAAAACATTAATTTTACATTAAGTTCAAAGTAATAATCTATTTTATAATAAAGAATAAATGGACGCATTTCAGTTTTAACATTATTTTCTGAAAAATAATTTCTAGAATCTTACTTGTCTTTTATTTTTATTTTTTGCTATATATACATTGATTTTATTATTCCAATTATTCAATGAGGAACAATAAGTTCAATATTGTAATACCAAAGTCATATTTAATTAGAACCTTCGTGCAAAACTGATGAAAGTAAATTAGTTATTTTTGTCCTTATATTCTTACGTGAAATAGTTCACGATTGCTTTGTTACACGTATGTAATTGTAAGATACTTACTTAACCAAATTAATTCATTGTTAAGGAATAGTTACACCAAAATATAGGACAGTTTTCATAATTTGAAAAAACATGTAGCTGGAAAATATTTCCACACAGTTTTCGTTCGTGAAAAAATGCTGACAAAAAATATGTAACTTCTATGTTTGGTGAACATTTTGCCTTACCTGTATATGGGAAAGGATACCATTAATATGCGACAGGTCAAAGTCTAGAATAGTATAACCGACAAGGAAGAGAGTTGATTTTTTTTCATGTCTAGATAAATGTGCAATACTTACAATACCCAAGAATAAAACGTTAATACTGTAATAGAAAGTGCTAAGTCATACCATACACTACTTCTCAAAAGTAGAAGTGTAAAATTGTACCTATTTCAAAAACAATTCATACTTTTGATATTTTATATGTTCAGTTTTGAAATAAGTATGACAGTCATAATTTATTATTCAATTTGACTTTTTCTTCAGATTTTATTCAAAAATACCAAAAACCGTTGAAGTTTTAAATGAAAAACAGAATCGAAATAGAATAAAAAAGGCTGAATTATTCTTAATTCCTATTTTAATAATTTGATGGTATTTTTTATTTTGATCAGAATTCTTGAAAGAGACTGTATGTATACTGGTACACTCTTAACAGTTATTAATAAATATTCATTTAAATATGTTAATTAAGAAGTCCTTTCGCCTGAGGTATTTTTTAAAGTACTTTTGATGAACCGGAAAGCTCATTTTTATATATTTTCTATTTGAAAACATAAACAACCAAACGCCTAAAATAAGATCTCTCAAAAATCATATTTTAATATT
>NW_020439153.1:339972-345079 GCF_000699045.2 Agrilus planipennis | reverse complement strand
TATCAGCAATTTCTTATGCTGAAGTGTAAGATGTGTTGAATACCTATTTACAAACAATTCCTTTAAATTATAATCATTGATTACTATCTATGATCTATTAAAAAACCATAATGGCCGACATCAGTGACAATGCGACAACAATTGAAAAAGAATGATGGCCGACAACTGCAACAATTGGAAAAGAATGATGGCCGACAATTGCAACAATTAGAAAAGAATGATGGCCGACACTACGTCATAGTGGAGCAATAAAAATGGCCGGGGGAAGGGGAAAGAACTAGTAAGACTCAGTAAAAATTACTTTACTCATTTCTTCAACGACAGGTCTTGCTGATAAAATTGTAATTGGTTACTCTATTTTCTATTGTAAAAGTAATTTTTCTTTTGTTAATATCAAGAATTCAACTACGTGCTTTATTGAGTTCATAATAAAATTATAAAACAATAGAATTGACATATTTATTAAAGACTTGACTTCTTCCGAGTGAATAAAAGTGTAGTTTAGACCACTCCTCGCAATCTACTCAACTTTATATTTATAAAGTTCCATGAAAATTAGTCCATTCGTTTCGAAGATTAACCTATACATACAACCAGAATTCTTTTCTTCAAAACATATACAAATAAGCATTTGTATTTAAAAAAGCAATTATATCGATATAAATCCTAACTTAATATTATAAATGCGAATGTGAGTTTGCAAGGGATAGAAGAAATTAGTATTAAGTGGTCATCGATGATTTTTGACGGATATTTAGAACATCAACGTATGCGAAGCTACTAGTAAAACCTAGTACAGATTTAAAAATTAAATAGCAGATGTCTGTTAAAATTATTGAATAGTTTTCATGCTTTTGTAAGGCTTTACTAGTACTTACTACAAAGGGAATACTAACGGCACTTCAATCTCGGTGAAAATTCAATGAAAAGCCTTTTGATCCTCTCGGTTTCCAAGGCGACAAAAGGGTATAATAGAATCGGAGCGCCTGAACGAATATCAAATTTGATCATTCTTGAATGCGAATAAAATCGTACAAAAAATTAATACAGTGGGGTAAGTACTTTTAAGAAAATTTAATCAGCAGAAGAACCGACAATTACAAATTGTCAANGTACTTAATTGGATAAGGATTAATGCTGTATTGCTTAAAATTGCTTCGTAAATAAGCCATTATTTCTCCTAAAAAGTAAAGAATAAAAAAATGGTTATTGTGGGTTATCCCTAAGAGATAGACATATACCATCCCGGACTTTTTTTGTAGACCTTCTTAAGGTAAACAATACTGTACTATATTATTTTGATCTATCTCGTAGGGTTCAGCCAGCGCTTGTAATGTAAGCGCAAAAAAATGTGTTTATTTACGACATCACATTACAAACCTCTAAAATTATCAGTGTTTCTCTGCTTTATTATGCATGTATTATACATATAAACCTTCCTCTTGAATTACTGTATCTATTTAAAAAAACGCATTAATATCCGTCGCGACCTAAGCATACATAGAGACAGACAGCGGGGGAAATCCGTTGCATAATTTCGTTACATAGCAACTCGCATGAAACGAACTTACCCATAACATTTTTCTAGTATTTGTTTTTAATATTTGTGTATCTTCATGGACGGCTTATTTTCAGCATTAAAACGATAATCAGAATAACACCTCTGAATACTCATAACTAGTAACTAAACACTTCTGCAATAGCTTTCTTAATTAAAATGTCTAAGAGATTTCAAGCAAATTTTACAAGAAGTCTTTAAAAATAAATCCCAGCAGAAATAAATTTACTAGGTATTTTAATTGATATTACAAATTTAATTGTAATAATTAAGAGACTTGAAATAATTTTTAAAAAAACATGCCAAAATTGTGATTGTTACAAGTTACCTAATAAATAATACTATTTCTAAGGCATTTACAATCGAAAATTTTGCGTTGTCATAAAAATTTAGTTTTCTCCGTGTGAGCTCCGAATTTATGTAGAATATGATACCTGAAGGGTTTTTAACTAAAAAATAAAATGCTCTTAATTAACATCGACAGAACTTCTAATACGTTTAATGAATATCTGTATCTTCACCACAAAAAAAACATCAAAACCGATTTAACGTGAAAACTTTATCCAGTATAACAAAGGATCCCGCTAGATCCCAATGGAAAATGGGCCTCTATCGAACTCTTTGAAATTTTGTATTCTTGTAGTTGAGATACCGTCCCTTAAAGTTGCATTCTTCCGTTAGGACGTCTAAGGTACAATTATAGGTACTTATTATAAGTATTGAAAACGAATATATGAACTGCATATTATGGATGTGTCATGATTTCAGACCAGGGATGGTAATGAATTCCACAAAAGTGTAGTATACCTAAACGTGATAGTGTAATACTTATGGGGAAAGAAAGTTGGTGTACTCAGAAGTGTAATCAGATACCAACATACTTTACAGAGTGCATTACCATCGCTGATGTTCTTTGAAAGTTCTTACAGAATAATGGAACTATAAGGGAGCATACCTCAAAAAGATAAGTTTTTACGACTTGTCGCCCATTAAGATTTTTGATGTTTACTTCGAGAACTACCAGAATCCAAAGTTTCAATGAGTTTGGCAGAGGATTATTGCCCGTAAGGATCCAGCGGAATCCTTTCAGTTTCAGTATGAACCCTTTCGAAAAATCGTGACCTATTTGAAAGGGGGTAGCTCCAAAAGAAAGCACTTTTCGATAAATATTCTTCATAAACAGAAAATCACCCCCTGAATCTTGGCCACATGCTTAAGAAACACCCTATAGGTAAATTGTAATTGTGCAAAAAGTAAAGGTTTTCTTGTACCGTGTAGCCCATAATTTTCTTTCGGTTACAATCGTTTCGCTTAAAATTTTCTTTTTGTTCAGTTTTATTCTTTTATTTGTTTCATAAAATGTAATGTATTAGTCTAATACATCCCATACCATTTGTCCAGATTATTTTCTGTACTTATAAGAAGTTTGAAAGATGTCAAAATTAAAATAAATCAGTGACTTTTACCGTGAACATAAACGCTAAAAATGGGCAGATTCGGCCCGGTTTTTCTGGCTTTTTTACTAAATTCATTCGGCGTGACAGTCTTTAAAGATATTACAAATGTACCATGCGGTCCTCTAGTGTCCTGTTTGATTTTTCTCGCTTCTGAGTTCCTTCTTCTGTTGGACCTTCCGTTGTATCCTTGCGAATTGCGTAAATTGGGAAAAATACCTCATTTCATAGTCGAGGTTCGTATCATTGCACTTTATAATAAATAAATAATCAGATCGTTACAACACTCCCTGTTAACCTTCTTATTTTATAATTAGATGTGTAATTAACGAATATTTTTACATATGTAATTTTAAAACTCACTCAAATACGGAAGCTGTTTCTCAAAGTAATGAAAATTAGAATGCATTATTATAGCACTAATTACTTCTCTAACAATACCAGATTAATTAAGCAAGGTTAACAAAAGTTTCTTAATTTCTAATACATAAAACGTATTAATTTGTTCCACAATCAATCTACCGCAAAATCTGTCGGTTTCATATTTTGTTTTACAAAATGTAGGGGAGACCGGGCAAAATGGAGTACTAGAAAGAAATCATAATATCAAAAACAATAAATTGTTTAATAGAATAACTTTGACTCAGATAGCAACATTATACATCAACTTTAAAAATTCAAAACATTCCATACAATAAATCATTTAATTTTCTCATAATGAGGAACAACAGTAAGGAACTCTCGTGGTCGGGGCAAGGGGTAAAAATAGCATTATATTTTAATCAGACTGGCAGCTTTCATAAATATATGCAAAATTGTCGTGCTCATCAAGTCCGATACAGGAATTATACTATGATTGGGTCCAATCATACCCGTCCTTCTCGTCGACTGCGAATAAGTTCCCACAGTACCCAGGAGCATTGCCTAAAGGTTTAGACCATTGCTTAACATTCGAGAGGACACTGGTTCGATTCCGAATTTCCTTGGATCATTTGGGCAAATGATGAGGCAGTAGTAATGATAATTTTATTTCACAGATTGTCTTTCACTTCTCTTCATTTCGTACGTCTCATCGATCTCACCCGAACCCATTCTCATGATTCCTAAAAGGAGACAGAAAAGTAGTCCGGAGGGACTGCCTGCCCAATAGAATTACGAACTGATAGGAATAATTAATTCAAGTGTTTTTCAGCGCACTTTATTTCTTGGACTTCTTAATATTTTTCTCTCCAGATTGAGTATCCCGTTAGGCCCCGACCATTTTTCCTCAAGAAACGTATTTTGTACTTGAACCAAGTACTTCTAAACTAAAAGAGTGACGACTATGAAAAGTACCTTATTTCAAACTCCGATACTACTGCTACTATCTAGGGCTTTAAATACTGAAAAAAATACAACGTGTAAATATACAACACGCTACTGAGATGAAAGTTCTTCGAACACACAAACATACCGGGATAGGGGTTAAGGAATTGGCGTCAGTGGCGTCGTTTCGACTGTAGAGTGTAGGCACGCATACATAAACACATACAAATACATTCATACATTTTGTTAGGGCTACACTATACATGCCGGAGTTGCCTGTAACGAACGTTGCATTGAAGCGCGTTCACGACTCAAGCGATCCCCACTACGAACTCGACTACGTGGCCGAGTAGAAGGGGGACATCCGTTGCATAATTTCGTTACATAGCAACTCGCATGAAACGAACTTACCCTACCGTGCGTAAAGAAGTTTCTCTTCAAAAATACAACGTATAATTAAACAACACGCTACTGAAGTGAAACTTCTTCAAACACACAAACATACCGGGTTAAGGGTTAAGGAATTGGCGTCAGTGGCGTCGTTTCGACTGTAGAGTGTAGGCACACATACAAATACATTCATACATTTTGTTAAGGCTACACTATACATGCCGGAGTTGCCTGTAACGAACGTTGCATTGAAGCGCGTTCACGACTCAAGCGATCCCCACTACGAACTCGACTACTTGGCCGAGTAGAGGGGGGACATCCGTTGCATGATTTCGTTACATAGCAACTCGCATGAAACGAACTTACCCTACCGTGCGTAAAGAAGTTTCACTTCAAAAAA
>NW_020439153.1:321204-332946 GCF_000699045.2 Agrilus planipennis | reverse complement strand
GAAGGAGGAGGAGACTGCTAAAATACTAATAGTATGTATTTTACAATTTTTCTTATTCTTGTTTTGTTTATAAAGAAGGGTTTCGCTATTTCATATATTTTATGGGACAGTAGTTGTCATTTCATATTTCAAACTGTTACTTCCAGTTTAATAATCAGATACAAAACATTGGCGATGATACTACGTTTTCGGTTGTTTAAGAAAAAAACTCGATAAGTTCTTATTCAGCTTAAAAGAATCTGTACTATATAAAAACAAAACAATCCAAACCCCATAACTAATATTAACTTGTAGAATGCTTCTTGTACGTCACAAATTGTTTTAAGTGAGGACACTGGCAAAAGTATTCTTATTTAATGCTTCTGTGATAGCCAGTACTTTTTTATTCTTATATCAATTTCCTTTTTCTCGTATTTAATGATTTCTATCACTTATTTTCTTATACAAGTAAATTGTTTATTGTCAGGTGTATTTTAGTTTTTATAATAGATTATTTATTCTGTAGAATTTTTAAAGGAAATAACACTTCTTCTAGATAATTTTTTATTTGTAGCGTGTCACCATTTATATGAAATGGGATCAGATAATAAAATATAATAACAATCATACATACTAGTTGTTATGCTCCGTTTTTAAAAATAAAATGCATAATTATTAGCATGCATTACAGATTTCTCTGCAATTAATCTTTACATCTAAAAGTACATTTATAGACATTTTTCTTTACAAATGTGACGCGTATAATACTTAAACGAACTAGTTTTATAATAAATCATAATGGATGGAACACTGGTAGGACGAGATCAACCGAGAACCTAAAATTTTCATAATATACAAAGAGTACCAAACTTGTCAAGTCTACATAAAATAAAATATTTTTAATTTGGATACGCTCTGCATATTAAATAAATTAGAAGTCGCTTTCTAATTGATTCAATTTTTAAGGGGTTTTCTTTCGTGCTATATTAATTTTAGATTCTCGGCTAACGATTACATACACTATGTAAAAATATTGCTTTCCATGGTTGGCCACTCAATTGTTTCAACTTCTTTTGCTCCTCCTAAATTGTTTTTAATTATATTCTGTAATTTGCACCTGGCCGACCTTTCTTCCATAAATTGGTAGGAAAGCGTGTTGAAATTGGCTTCCAAATTCCTGAATTGATTTTGTAAGGTCTGCACAATGTCCGAAAGATTTTTTATCGTTTGTAACGATTCGATGTCTTTACATCCCTCGTAGTTAGTACCTACGTCAACTGTAAAAGTCCAAAATGAATTTGCACCTCCAACTAAGTTTCTCTTTTTTTTTTGTTTTTTAATAACATACAAATAACATTAGATACAAACCGTCAAAGTTAGTAGAAAGCTATCGTAAATTTACAGAAAAGCCAAATTTACAAAATATATGGACTGAAACGAAAGTGTTAGAAAAAATGTCAACCAGAATAATTTTTTAGTTTTTACTTCATAGAACTCTAATTAAGCACTGAAAACTGTATTTATTCTTTTAACTATACACACAATTCAAAATGATCCTACATCTACATGAGATACCCAAACACCACAAAAGAATATACCTGTAAATTATTGCTTCAATTTCTTTTTAAGCGTTATTTATGTGTACAATACTGGCAAACAATTCAAATATTATGTATAAAAGAAATCAAAACATTAATTAAATCACGATCACCCCCTAGAACATTGAAAATAATTTAACAAACTTTCTCTTTGTGCTACTACTTTTAACGATTATTTTGCTAAACACCCAATAAATAAGTATATAGGGTGTTTATTATTCGTCACTCATAGTGTTGTGACTTCTTCAGTTGTTTAATAACGAAGGAGCCACAACACCAAGTGGAAGCGCGTGGCGCGTGCGGCCGATAAAGATGTGGGTTCTGAGGGGGCGTAAACGGGGGCACTGCTGCTTGGCCGAGATCTATACTCGACCTGCACAAATGTGAATGAGCAAGATGCTTTAGTTCATGCACGAGTACGTTACCGCTACTAAGAAGGTCCACTGCTTTTTATCGCACCAAACGCCAGGAGGGGTCGGAAAATAAAAGAACTCTATATCAAGTCACGGTTTTTAGTACTATTTAGGGATGATATTGTTTTCAAGATGTAAATATTAAATCAGTTGCAGTCAACGTTAAAAACATTTTCTAAAAAAAACTAAATCCAGAAAATAAAATCATCCCGCGTCGTAAGTACTTTTATATAAATTCTACTATTATACTACAATAATGAACAACTACTAGAAACAATAATTTTATTTGCTGTACTAATTCTGTAACTAAAATTTTTAAACAAAAATTCNCACTATACATGCCGGAGTTGCCTGTAACGAACGTTGCATTGAAGCGCGCTCACGGCTCAAGCGATCCCCACTACGAACTCGACTACGTGACCGAGTAGAGGGGGGACATCCGTTGCATGATTTCGTTACATAGCAACTCGCATGAAACGAACTTACCCTACCGTGCGTAAAGAAGTTTCACTTCAAAAATATTTCGTGTAATTAAACAACACGCTACTGAAGTGAAACTTCTTCAAACACACAAACATACTGGGATAGGGTCTAAGGAATTGGTTGCATTGAAGCGCGTTCACGGCTCAAGCGATCCCCACTACGAACTCGACTACTTGGCCGAGTAGAGGGGGGACATCCGTTGCATGATTTCGTTACATAGCAACTCGCATGAAACGCACTTACCCTACTGTGCGTAAAGAAGTTTCACTTCAAAAATATTTAGTTACCTGCCTGATAATACGTCAACATTTATCAGAAAACTTCGTAAAAAGACGAACAAATTCAATTTTGCAATTGTGCAACCAAAAATAGTAGGTACACGGTTCCTAACTCTTACAGGGCTACTTAAGTTCGTCCAAATAGCCCTATCGGGGTCACATATGCGCATACGAGTTACGTACATTAGCACTCATCCCGTTTTTCCCTGGTCTTCCCTACATATAATTAATCGTGCAACTGCAAAAGTTGAGTTACTTTAAAATCCCNAAAAACTAAATCCAGAAAATAAAATCATCCCGCGTCGTAAGTACTTTTATATAAATTCTACTATTATACTACAATAATGAACAACTACTAGAAACAATAATTTTATTTGCTGTACTAATTCTGTAACTAAAATTTTTAAACAAAAATTCTAAAAAGCTTACCTGAGTTGACAGTGTTTCTAGGCTTCACGTTACCACAATAAGCTTCTATTACATCCAAAATGAGCGCGTCCTCTTTATACGTAATAGGTTTGCGACTAGAACGGCCGGGGGAACCATTAACTGTTACACCTAGGGCCAAACATGGGCGAAGAGGCGGGGTGGGACGAAGACAACTGACTGACCAACCTCGACCATTGTTACAAGCCGATTGAGGGGATGGGGTAGAACGGGTGCTAGGGTTTATTCCGCTTCCTTGACGACTGATCGAGTTTGATGTTCCTGTTCCTGTTGTCAGAGGTGACATCTGCTAATAAAAAAGTAAATGTAACTAAACAAAATATAAATGCAACTGTTGGTGAAGATATTTATTGCCTCTTTTTTATGAAATGGCTAGATGAAGAAGCATTACGTCAACGTTTACATTACATAATTAGCACTGTTAATTGAATATATAGAAACACAGTCTAAGAGCACAGGCAAGGGTAAGCAAAGGGAGTTAGGAATTAGTAACGTTTCGGAAGCACACACTGAACAGTCTTTGTGGTACAAATAGCTATCGGAAACACTAAATTTTGCACACCCTTGCCTGTTTTGGTGGCATCGTGTATTCCTGCGATAACTTCTGCTGGTATCTTGGCCTTCAGCCACCAGTGCGCGTATAAGCCCGATCGATAAATTCCCGGCTCGAATGCATTCTCTTTGACAAGATCATTATCAACTTTGGTATTTTGTTCATCTGCATTTTTTGATGAAGCCTGTCTAATTTGGGATAATTTGGAATGGATAAGATTTTCAGAAACACTCGGATGGGGAATAGATAGGCACGAGAGATCAACAGAATTAGTTGATGTAGATGCTACGGCATCAGTCCCAACATTTTCAGACGTCGATGTTTGACAAGACGTCCTAGGTGTTGATCCAAACGGCGACGTACATTGGCATTGCCTTTCAAACTTCCTGGCTTCTATTTCGCTAAAAGTCAGCATATTTAAATCACAATTGTTCAAAAAGTTAGATAAATTTGAGGAATTGGAACTAATCCTATCTTGCGCGGGATCATTAGGAAGTAGATCAGGCGAATTGAGTGTGCAGCTTCCTGCCATTCCTGAATCGGAAGATCTTGAACTACCATTACATGCCAAGGCACAACAGTCACACCTTTTCGACTTATCTGACGGTAAAGGGTCGTCAGATACTTGAACTATTTGATAACTCATACATCTACGAAGTGAATTTAAATTGTTATTCAACTTTCCTAATTCTTCTGATTTAATGTGTGTACTTGAACGTCTTCTAGGTTTCATTGTGGAAACATCAATGCTAGATAAACCCGTTCCGGATCTATTTCTAGGAATATGAAGAAAATTAGCCTGGAAATCCGCTTCTTTTTCAGAAAAATCTTTCGAGTTATTGGAACGTAAAGAAGTACTACTTTCGGTTGATTTCTTTGTCAACTGTTTTCGATGTTTAACTGTATTCGAAGAGTGTTCAGTCAAGTCGCTATCCAATGACTCCGATTTAAAATAATCTCTTGAAGAGCTCAATGCTCCTTCATCTTGATTGTATAATATTTCAGCAACTAATTTGTCCGGCAGTTCGACCGGTAACGGATTAATTGCTAATTCCAACGTACTAGAATGTGTAGAAGGCCCTTCAAAATTTTTATTTCTAGTTCTGCTTGCAACCTCCGACCTATAGGCCAAATTATCATCACTGTTGCTCTGCCAATGTGGAACTTCAACTGTAGTGAGGCTGCTTTGACAAAACCTATTTCCCACAAATTTTGGAGGTAGCGTTTGACGTTCTAATGGACTACTAACCATTGGGATAGTAGTATTAATTTTTAAATTGCAGTCTAAACTTAAAAGGTTCTCGCATGCACCTAAAGGCTTTACTTCGATATTGGAACTTGCATTGGAATTCTCAGAAAACTGGTGAGTTAATTTTGGCCTTAAATGGTTCCCGTTATTTTCTACATTAGGATTTTCTATTATTTTTGCACCGGAATTGATTTCTCCATAATCGATAAAGCTCTCGTATTTTTCTATTTCCTGTTCTTCCCCTGTTTGAGGATTATAATATCGAATATACCCGAAAGGGTTACTAGAACTGCTACTAGAACTACCACTAGAAGTATTATCACTATCTGATTTTCCATTTAAAGCATTTTGTCTATTTAGACGATTAGGATAATTATTATTACTGCTACTTTCGGAATCACTGTCACTATCACATTCGACAATGCTGTACCTTTGATGGGAATTATTAGTTACAATAACTATTTCGGTTTTATGTTTTCTTCGCTTAACACAACTCAAATCTTTCTTATTTAAATACTCAGAATACCACAGTTTCATTAGCAATCGCAAGTTTATAAGGTTCTCTTTAATTAATCGTCGATAATGACGCGTAAGATTTATGTAAGGAGCAGTAGGAGGATAATTTTGTGTTGGAAATGAAGGCTGATAAGGTAATGGAGGATCGAAAAAATAAGTCAAAACAGAAGGACTAATGCTGTAACCCCGATGATCCAACTGCTAACAAAAATTAAGTTTCTTTTTCTAAATTAAAGTTCGGTAAAATATATACTTACGTGTGGCGGAGGTTGTGGCACAACTTCCGCCTGTGAAGGGAGGGCTTTCTGATTGAAACTATTAACATTAGATCGATGAGGCATGTGCTTTCGTAAAATTTCAACCCAACGGTCTGCCTCTTCCTTACTTTGGCATACTGCTGTTCGTTTTTCTATTAAATGTCCATTTATTTCGAATGCGTTTTTATATTGATCACTGTCTTCTAAGCGAATTACATTGATCCCAGTTAAAGGTAATTTTCCCTGTAAATCCCAAAAGAAATAAAAATAAAAAATTTTTCATTTACTATAACAAACCTCATAAATAAATGCACTTAATCTGGGACTGACAGACAGTATTAGGAGTGTACTGGGAAATAAGACTAAGTATCGATCATGATGCTGAGGTCCCACTGCTACTGATCCCATATATATTATTTCTCCTAAGGTTGAAAGACTTTGGCCTTCCCAGCCTCTCACTGGTCCTGTTAAAACCTGAAGTTCCAGTTCTTTTTGTCGACGAATCGCTGCACAACTAGTCTAGATTTATAATCATATATTGTTAATAATCATTTTTAATGTAACTACAAAATCTTACAGCAATTTCTTTATAAACTGAAACTGATCTTTGAGTGTCTCCTCTATCAGGATGACTCTCCTCCAGGTGTCTTTCCAGCTCCTGTAGCATTCCAGAATATTTCTCTAATCTCCTAAATGGCTTACTTAAGCCCACTGTTAGAACCAAAACACCAGGAGTTGTTGCCCCACATGATTCCATATAAGTTGTTAATTCATCTCTATAAAATTAATCTTTAACTTAATTTTCAACTTGAATAAAGTTGCTCATTTACTTGTATTTATCTAAAATGAAGGCTGCTTTTGGGTGAAGTGAACAGTAACCTTGATGAACAGATTTCATTTTTGGAGCCCATGTTAAGAATAATCTTCCAACTCGTTGCTCCTCACTGGTCTTAGATTCTTCTTCTTCCAATAAATGTAACAGCTGTTGGTGTGTATCCAGTACTTCTAGTAAATTTCCAGTCAACTGTCTGTATTCATCCACAGAAAGACTAAAAAAAAATAACTTTACAAGCAACATAAAATAATTACAGCATGTTACTATACATTGAGCTTTTTTCCAATGGTTGTAAGAAATTTGAAACTAATCCTTGTTGTTCTGTTACATGGGCCTTTTCAGAGTCAATTAAATCTTTCAAAACAACAGAACGGTACTGCTTTTGCTGATTTACCATAGCCAGATTTGTGTGCACATCTGTATCAGTAATTTCTTTAATTTTTAAACATAATACAGTATTTAATTGTACTAATACCTTTGCATTCAACAACATAATTACTGGGAAACCAACCAGTTTTATCTCCCAAAGTACCTTCCCACCAGCCACCTTCTTCCTTCTGAGTTATAACTATTTTATCTCCTTTTTTAAAGCACAACTAAAATTATGTTCAAGGAAATAAAAGGGCAGTTACACTTATGTATTATAAATATACCTCATCATTGTTTTTCCCTTTAAATGAATATACAGCCTGTACTGTCATCGGTTGTGAGGACATTTTGGGGAAAAACTCACCTTATCTGTGAAACTCACACTGAAAACATTTAATCATTAATTGGTTCTTTTAATGGGTCATGTAACCTAAAAGTTAACTCCACAATTTTAAAAGACATCGAATGGTGCAATAAATTTGGAAGACTGTCACATTCTTGGCAAGTTTACTCACTCTTTTAACTTATATTTGGAACTTTGCCAAATGATGATACTAATAATCAACAGGAAGTTAGGATCAAGGTTTCAATATAAACAAATTAATTACTCAAAAAAAGAGTTAAACAAAACATACCTTTTAAGTAGTTAATATTTGTGCTCATTACAGTGTACTATGAAAAATATTTATTATGAACACATGACTGACAGTATTTCATATAAAGTTAAATTTTGTTTAATACCACTGAAAATAACACTAATACATAAATAATTGTAAAAAACGTTTTTAATTACAAAAATTAACAATATTAACAATAACCTAACCTTTAATTACTTCCATTTGACAGTTATCATAGAACATAGATATCACAGAACTAGACCACAGATCCTCTCCACTTCTATGACTGCTATAGTCTATTGTCTATCTATGGTTGTAGTTAATGCCATCTATTAGTGTTTTATGTAATTGTAAATGTTACTATGTTCCGCTAGATGTCTCTTCATACACGACTGGATATTAGAAATAATTTCAGTTTTTATAATGTACTGGGTGATTGATCAATATTATCACAACCGATTATCGTAAGTACCCTTTTTAAATTTACGAGGGAATTTTTTATAATAAAAAAGGAAGCACTCTATACCCAATACAATCTATTTACTAACATGTGAATAAAACGATAATTTCATAATAAGATTACATAAGGCTTATTAATTAAAGTTTCAATTTTATGCCATCTTCTTTGACTCATATCATGATGAAAATACCACTACTTAAATTTTTGTTTTACGACAATTATAATCTCTAAATTGTAATTAACCACATTTTAATTTGTTTTTGCAATCATAAATGATGTAATCTAAAGTAGTACGTTGATGTTCAACATAAATTATAGCTCCATATTTCGAAATTAGCCTTCATAAGCAGAAACTATACTTTACTATACTTATGTGCACCTACTAATTGAAATAGTAAAGAGAACGTGAAAATGTCCTTAAATAATGTAATTATGTGCGTGTTTTCCTTATGAAAGTTGCTCTCATCCATGCACTTGCTAATATGTTCAGCGGACGCCTTTTGAAACAGTAGGATGCATTGCGATGATATCCCCATTTAACACAATTTATACGGAAATTGTAACAAGTAGGATATTCGTAACAAAGTAAAATCGCAAACACTTTAAATCCATAATGATGTCCAGATTTTTCGTATTTGGCTCGTTTAAATTGAATTTCATCGTTAAAATAATATAAAATTGTAGTCAGTAATGTCTTCATCGAGTCACTTCTGATTTTACTGGTTTGTTGAAAATTACCTTTAAATGACCCGTTCGTTTTATGTTTTACAAAAAAAAAATAAAACACAACTTGAGACAATATAATTTAGATCAAGCAGAGCAGTACCTATAGAAAATTGCAAGAATCAAATTTTCGGTTTCGGAATATTTTTATTTAATTACTTATAGACCGGGAACTAATGACAAATAAACTTCTCCAATTGTACGGCACGTATGTACCTTGTTGGGGGTTGATAATTTACCCCTTGATAAAATAGATAGAAAGACTCTTGTGAAGTTAAAATTGTATTTTTAGAAAGACATATGTTTTTCCCTGTTCCATGAATAATTAAAAAAGAATACACTGAATTAAGAACTAAAATGTAGATATGAGAAACTTTTTTAACCATTTTAATTTGTTCATACTGTTACTTTCAGCTGGTTATGAACTACCATATTACATAAGAGTTTCCTTGAAATTTGTGCTTATTTGCGTCAGAAAGTTTTTACTAATTCGTGATTCGTACTAATTGTTTAGCATATATGTACTTAATATTAACCACATGAACAAAAGTGTTAGTTAAAATTCGTTAACGTGTATTATTATATAAGATGGAACAGTTAATTATGACCGATATGAGTTCCTTTATGGTCAAAAATGAGAGATCAAATTTCTTTACTTATTCTTACTTTTTTAATATCATTGTCGGCCAACGTATGATTTTTTTTGAAACAATTTCGAAATGATGATAAAAGGACCTTAATTAGAATCTTTGTTAATCGCTAATCATACAATTGTCATCAGCAAGTAATAGACGAAATGTACCTGTGCGTTCAAATTTTTTATTTATTTTTTTTATATATTTTGCAGTTAGGTTTTACGTGAAGATTATAAGTTACTTTAATAAATAAAAACAGTAAAATGGAACTGGGACATAATAATTTTATTGCTTTTCTTAAAGCAAGACTTAAGGTGCCTATTTTCCGTCTGCTGTATTTTATTTAATAAAACTAATGGCAATTAATTGATGGCGTCATTTAAGACTAATTTACACTTAATCAAACAAGTTTTGCCCACCTGATTATAAAAAAGTCGTACTATTAAAAACATTGACCCATTGCATGGTGGTATAAAGTTATTCTCTGAAACGAAAACCGGTTTGAAATTTTTACAACATGCTTGGAAACTTAAATTATCCAATGGTATGAACAAATAAATTATTGCCAGTTGAACTAGTCAAAATTTGGACAGATTGTCGATGGTACATGGCTCTTACATTTTAATCATTTATGCGAAACGTCGGTGTATGCAAAAATAAAATATTTATTTTTACCCCCAACTGGTTCTGATTTCTCTCTAGAAAGGGTAGAAATATGTAAAATTTATCGTAATTAAGTTGCTTTATTCTGCATTATCTCTATTCTTTTTGATTAAATTTTTGTTTATTTTAGATCGAGTTTGCCACTTGTTAGCGCCACTCACAGCAAGTAAGTACATCTATTGTATATTTTAGTTACTGAATTTGATACTGCTTGGCTCTTTGTTGGCACTTTTCAATTACCTATTCTAAATTACATCCTGAAACTCGCTAATTGGTTTTACCTACATTGGTACTATTGATAGTACAAACAGCAGGTATGCGACTTAGATATCTCCGTCGTATGCATGTATATGTACGTGCATGTAATGTTTTAATGTATTTTAATACCTATGTACACTTTCCATGGAATTCGTCTGACATACATTCTGCAAACACTAGCTTCTCAGCAAATGGGTACCCGAGTGTCTTTGTGACTTCGGGCTATTTCTCGATTATTATACTACGGCATTTTTTGTATGTGCCAGTTCTATATAACGAATATTTCATTAATGACCCAGATTAAACGAAACTAGACCCTGGAAATTACTGATCGATATTAATAACAATAATACAACCATGCATAAATAATACCATAAAAATTATTAGTTTACATTTATACCTTAATTAATCTAATGACAATTATCATCTTCCTATAAATGCTCTCATAATATAATATAGTGTGAAACTTATCTTCATAATTCTGTTACTGTCGTAATCTGACCAAAGTTTTGAGGGGTGTGCATGTAGGGTCCCGAAGAGGATAGCCACACTACCTCTTGTGGGCCCTATGAGGCTGCCCCCTAGGGCAAGCAAGGGGCATTTAACGCCTTGCCGCATTTACGCATCAACAAGAATGCCGTATGTGACCCCCGCGGGGAAAAATTATATCTACTCCATTAACAATTTTTGGAAAAATGAACTTTATTACTAATAAAAAAAAGACAATAAATACATATATCACTAATTCGTAAAATTTGTTCGCTCTTAAGTAAATTTGTGTTACTGGGCTGTTTTGTAGTCAACAATACTTTAAATTGCAATCGTTTTACTGTTGTTCGACCTGATGTGCGACATAATTGCTCATGGGGATGATTATTATAAGTTTTTTCATTTTACCGAGAGTATTTTCAAACGGATTTGCCTCATAAAGCCCCCATAAGGTAGATTTAATTCTAAGTTTGATACATGTGATACGTTTCCCCTTAAGACCTACATGGAAAACCCATAAGACAAGTATCACCACTTTTTTGTGGGATTTTCATGAGAAATCTACGGGGAAATCCCCATATCGGCATGTCCCTCATTAGTCAGATGAGGGCAGCACGCTACATGGGGCATGCCCCCTATGAATTCTAATCGGATGTTATGGATGTATGATGATTTCGGACAAATGATGGTATTGCAGATACTTTGGAAAAAGTTGGTGCACTCAGAAGTGTGATCAGATACTAACACAGAGTATATACGAGGGTGGATTGATAAGTTTCCGGCCTGACCAAGAAAAACAAGGTTTTTAAAAATTTTTTTTTTTTATTTCTCAACATAATCTCCTCCAAGGCTGATACATTTCTCATAGCGGTGTTCCAGTCTATTAATGCCATCTCTATAGACTGATTCGTCAAGCTCCT
>NW_020439153.1:315159-317889 GCF_000699045.2 Agrilus planipennis | reverse complement strand
TTTTTTATTCATTGTTTTTCTAGTTTTATAATTTTGCCACTCAACCTAATACAATAAAATAACTAATTAGTATTCATTTATTCTACTAACAGAAAGAAATGAAAAAAATTATTTTGTGTAGTAAACGTCCGATTCTTGTTAAAAATTCTCAGAAGCTTCTATTTTTTAATTAAAATTATTTACAGGCCTGAATCAGTTCAAGTCTATAAATAATTTTAATTAACCGTCAGTGTTAATAAGTTAAGGTTTTAAGTATTTAACATCATAATAACAGAAATAAAAAACAGCAAGTTTATAGGTATGTATTCACTTCTCCATCTACAAAAGCGGCATGTATTATTTATGTATTATCTGTATAAAATCATATTTTTAACAATGTTTTCTAGAAACTGAAAATTACAATAGGGCTAAAATATTATAAAATATTCCATATTTGGTCAGTCTCATTTAGTTTAGTATTTAGCGGGCTTTAACAAATTAAATATTTTTTTAATCATTTAATTCGCAAGTATTACAATATACACAATCTAATTTTAAAATCAATATGGTAGTTTAAAAAAAAGAATAAAAGATAATTTCAATAAAATCCTGCTACAATAAAAATAAAAAAACAAATCGTCTAACAATATTTTATTAGCTTAATTATTACAATTTAATGCTTGTTTTACTGTTCGGTCCATACGGATTTACAATTTTTTCAACGTTAAAAACTAAAGCTTTTATTTATCATTGAAATAAGAGAACGAAAATTGATTTTTACTTTCGTCATTTCCCCGTGAAATTTTTTAAATTAGTCAATAAACCTGTTGTACGATTCCAACAGTTTTATTTTATTACCCAAAAGAAGGGAAAGTCTTAAACACATGCAGTTTAGTGACAATTTTACCCATATGAGTTTTCTTATTGCGACATTAACTCATAAAAATAATTATCATATAAACATACGCTGTTGGCGATTTTTCACGTATATACCTTTAAACATATGAGCAATACAATGAAGGTGTATGTTTTTGTTCCATTCACTAGCTGCTTTCGCTTAAGTTGTGAAAGTCTGAAATTATTTATGGATGTCAGTGAAGTTATTGTTTGTTTTAAAACGCATCTGAATTGCTTGGAACGTCGTCGTTTGCCACAAAAAAGCCAAATACTGTAATTATTTAAACTAGCTTTAAGCAACATATAGTATGAAGTACGACGTGTTGTGAAATTAACATTTAATACATTTTGTAACCTTAGTCTTAGCGACCCTAATTCAACGCTACAATTTAAATAATTTATCCAATGTTCATTGTTCAAAATTCACTTTACTCACTTTGGAAATTTTCATTGTTACATTATAGGTTTTCTTTGATATCTTAGAGAATCTTATAATTGTTACAGTAGTCACTCGGTACTGTGAACATCGCGTAAAAGAAACGCTGTGTAATGTGAACACCATATTAATTTATTATGCTAGACCACCGTATAGCGTGAACAAACAAAGATCGATATTTTAACGTTGCTGTTGCGCCATTTGTGTTAACCCCCGACGTTTGGTACTTCCCCAGTCGTAACTGCAAATCTTGAACATTAGGATATAGCGTAATAGAGAATCATTAGATTATGTAGTAATAACACATTGGGCAAATGAGAATAACGTCGAATTACTGACCTGATAGTTATAAAAAGACTAGGATATTTTATTATTAATATAGATATTTATTACATAATATTAAATTTAACATTCGTTAACGTAAAAAATAGATAAAATGCGAACAACTCCTTTTGTTCACACTATCGAATGGCTTATTATAGATAATAGAAACGTAAGGGATAGGATATGTTCTTTAGGGCTCTCACAATAGTTAAGATTTTATATTGTTATGGTTGTGCACACAAGCGGTTTGGAGACAAAAACTAGTATTTAAATAAACATTTGATAATATTATCAAAACAGAACATAATTAAACATAAAGTTTCATTAATATTCTTTAACTAATTGTTATTTAATGTTTTATTTTTTGATATTTAATATGAAATTTTTGAAGAAGGAGAAAGGTTTCCTTTATTTAAACCATTTACGTCAATACCTAAACATTCCCATTTTAATCGTTTGTAATTAACCAGCATCATTATACAACATCAAAGATATTTGTTTTTGTTGCCAGCATTCACGCAATGGAAAAAACAGTTTTACGAAGTTAATTTTGTTATCGAAACAATCATTTTCTTAAATCGTGTCCTTTTTTCTAAATCACGAAATATAAACAACAGGTTTTTTTTTAAATTAGTATAATTTAACTATTAATCAATCTTTGGAAACGCATTTATGTATCATTTTCAGTAAGTAAATCAACAAAATCATCTATCCATTAGGTACTAGGAATTATTAGATTTTTTTGCTTTAAATATATGTATGTAATTACACTCTTCCAATTCTTAACAAATTTCTTTTATACTAAAAAAAAATTGTTAATGAATGGATACCACTGGTTGCCAATATAAATTGTCTCAAAAAAATCCCCAGTGAAGCGTTAGATTCTCAAAATACAATAACTAATTAAATAAAATTTATTATGTGAATTTTTGAACGTAGTATTTAGTATGTGCATAAATATATAAATAAACTTTATTAATATTCAGTTAATGTTGCTGAAGACCCATTTAGTAGGAGTCTACGAATAAATAAAAAATACTAGAAGGTCAATGGCACAAGAGCATTTAACTGTTTAATTTAGCAGTTTAAGGAGT
>NW_020439153.1:312929-315044 GCF_000699045.2 Agrilus planipennis | reverse complement strand
ATACAATTACAATAAGAGTAAGACCAATAATTTAGTTAGTAAATTCAAGTTTAATTAATTGCTACAAGTAAATTATTTGAGTTGAATTGTACCATTAAATGATAGGTAATTATCTAAAATAAAAGGAAGGACGGATATTAATTAAAATTATCAATGTGGGAATTCTTCCGCTTAATTATAAAATTATTCCTTTTAAAAAAAACATTCTATTTTTGTAAACAATTACTTTTGCTCTGCCTATTATGTAAGCAGATGTTTATATTATTTGTTATAATTACATACGAAAAGGATAATTAAAAATCTGTTACTTCTGTAGTGAAGGTTGAATTGAACACCCTGTATATATATATAAGTTTTAAATAATAACTTGTGGTGAAAAGAATATTATTAAACAGAAAAATACACCGTGCCAAAGAATATACTTAATTTTATAATTATTCTTTGTTATAATTTATAATCAATTAATATTTTACGTTTTCGTTATCCTTAAACTTCCTGTTATCCTTAGGGTCCCTAGATATATATGTCTAGGGGCCCTAGTTATCCTTATGCCATTGCGACATCTATGTAGAATAAATCGAACCACGAAATAGATGTATAGAGGACCCACACTGCAGCCGTGTGTACTGGTTGCAGAAGTGTTGTGCTGTCAACAATCATTATTTTCGTTTATTATCTATTTACCTATCATCATATCTGATTACAGGTATGCTATACGGTAGATTTTGATGTCGAAGCCGTAAACAACAACGGCAAATGCCGCGATAATAAAAAAGACGACGTAGCGAAAGCGGAAAGTACGACCGGCAAGACGGGTCTGAAACGTCGAAGAAGGCCAGTCCGCTTGTTGGTGCGGCAAGTGTTGGTTATAGCAATCATGCTGGCCATAGTTTGCGTACTTTCAGCGTTGGTTTGGTTCTTTCTTGGATGGTTAGCTCTTGTTCAACTGCTTCTTGTTGTATTTGTGGCATGGTTTATCGTTGGAAAAAAGTATCGATGGGTTTATATAGCGCTGATGACCTTACCTCGCGATGTCAAGTAAGTCAATTGACCCTGCATCTTTTTAAATAGTAGCTTATAAAAAATTTTAAAAACATGACCATTTCGTACAAAAGGTCATGTTTTTATAAAACGGAAAAAAACTTTTTCAACTTTTAAACGTGTCTGACAGGTAAGTGTGTATACAGGGTGGTGCAATACGACCCACAGGTAAAAAACTTCACCGCATACAAATGTAGAATAAAATCCAATAACTTTATAAAATATCATTTCTGGAAATATTTTCATTCTACTTCTACATGCTACTCAAAATTATAGTCTTTTTGTTCTTAAGGATTTCAGTATAGCTACCTTGAAAGAGGAACATGCGTTTTTTTCCTATTCTTTTTTAAGTTTATAACTTGCTGTAAGCCTAAGTGTATATACAGGGTGACTAGAAAAGTTGGTAATGGGCTGAGGTTATTCACACACATCCCTGGAGAGATGGGTGAACAGTTATGTTTAATAATTAAGTCTTGTTTAAAAATTTTTGTTTATTTTTTACTAATTTCGGGCCAACCTAAATTTAACCCAACCCTAATATTTACATATGTTTATTATCTAGTAAAACTCCTAACATTTTTGTAGAACTTTCCCAAACTTTTGACTGGTGCCCTGTACATTACATGGTTTTAAAGGGATAACAATTTAATATTTTGTCGTATTCAAAGTTTTAGTCAGTAATTAATAGTTAAAAGTTCGCTAAAATATTATTACGAATTATGCATTCAAAACGAATATGTTTTCTGTGCTCCAGCTAAAAGAATACCAATATTTAAACCTGCGTCCTGTTTTAAAGTAAATTCAATTCTAATCCAGGTGAAAGATCAATGCTAAAGGAAACGAATGTTTAATGTATCTGCATATACCTACATAATGTATTTTATTTGTGTAAAAAGTACTTTGGTTTGTGCAAATTCTTTTTAAAATTATTTTTATTTGGACTTTAACCGGTTCTAGTGTTATTACGCAAATATTGTCCTACAAAAAATTTTCAACAACATAGCGTACGATTTAATAAAGAAAAATTAGGATTTTATAAAAAAAAAGAACAAATGTCCTTTTTTCTAAATCACA
>NW_020439153.1:301806-306154 GCF_000699045.2 Agrilus planipennis | reverse complement strand
GTTCAAGATCATTTTTCCTTCTACAAGCTAGCTTTATGATTTATGAAGAGTCTGCAAATAAAACAAATATTAATTGGTTTAAAAGAAAGACAATTAAAGCTTTTATTATTAATTTTTTATAGTTTTAAAGAAGAACCATGCAAATGAATTTTTCTTTCCTGGAAATAAAAATAACAATTTCTGTATGAAGTTGATTGCTGAAGAAAGAGTTTGTGACATGCAATTGGTTACTGTTGGACACTGGAGTTAGGGTTACAAAGTAAGAAAAATCATGTGCAAACATTTTTGGGATTTTAGTAAGTTCGGTACACAATTTTAAATAATAATATATCTAGTTTCAAGAAATTTTATTTATTGAAGACACACACACAACAATTGATGCACCACACAGTGATTACATCAGGTAAAATGCATTTGAAGAAGTTTTAGTAATTGACGTTCGCGCAACAATTAAAAAGAAATAAATATAGTAAAAAATAATTAATATCGTAATAAAATAAATATGGAAAGCCATTACAATTACACTTCATCAATAACAGAAAATCGCGAAGGCACATTGTAACACATTTGTGCACTTGTATAATTATTTCACGTTTATCTGCGTTGTGATGTAAAGTGCGTTAATCGTCATTTTATAATTCAATTATTTTACTTGCTTTTTAATGCAAGTTTTTTTTGTATTTCATAATAACTTATTTATATAAGAGTGAAATTGATTAGTAGTTTCTTTTAGGTGTTTAATGCCTTCCAGAATTAACAGTGTAATTAATTTTTTTTTGCTCATTTCTGCAGATTGTTCAAGTGGGAGAAAATTAAAGTTCACTTTGGTTGCACCTTAGTAACTAATTTCGACATGGACAGCATTATGCAGTTAATTTTGGGCTGATTAAAGAAAACAAGTGGAAATTTGTTTGGAGACTATTAATCATGTCATTTTTCGTGGGTTTGGCTTGCTCTTCACACTTGTAAAACTTTGGAAGGATGCATTCTACAGTTAAACAAGGTGAGAATAAATGATATAATTAATATTAATGCTTTTTATTAATCTGTTATGGTGTTTATTTTAACAATTATCTATTGTCAATAAGATAAATTGACATTATCTTGCATCTATAATTAATTCACATTTATCTGCGTTATGATGTAAAGTGTGTTAATCGTCATTTTATAATTCAGTGATTTTACTTGCTTTTTAATGCAAGTTTTGTTGTATTTCATATCTTATGTGAGACTGTAATGAAAATGACATTATTTACACCTACCTGTTTCTTTTTCAACATTTAGAGTATGTTGGGTTGCCTAACCACACGTTCAGTTTCTGGTAATTAATTTTTGTACTTGAAAAAGTGACCTTTCATTCGTCCGACAGGTCCGGACTAAAACTTTTTAGGAGATGGTTGCTAAATACAATTAATATTTTTTGTGAATGTTGAACTTAGTTTTAAACTTTTAATTATAATGCTTAAGTGAATGTGTTGAATGAATTCCACAAGATTAATAATAACTGCACAAGTTTATTTTACCAATTAATCTTTTAAATATTTTTCATTTTTATTATACAGAGTGTTTAGTAACTGAACATGCAAAATAACGTGATTTTAGATAGAGCTTAATTTAGGAGATATTCGGTTTTAGAAAATACTTTTTATTTTATTTAACAATCAGCAGTGATTTTATACTAATTTAAAAAAAGCAAATACATATAAGTTATTACGTCGTTGAATACTACAATAGATATTCAAAAATAGCAACGCAAACTACTACATTGTAAATTGTAAATTTAGTGTTCTGAATTGTATGCACTGAATTTAAAATCTATCGTTTAATTGCTCAATAGTGTTAATTGGCTGAACATAAACTAATTGTTTTAAGTGGTCCCATAAAATGTCTGAAGGATTGAGTTATAAATAACTTTTATTGAAATGTATTTCCTTTTTTTCTACTTTAGAATAATAAATGAATTGTTAAATAAAATATTAAAGTATTTTTTAAAACTGAANAATTTTCATTTGATTGTGTGGAATATGTTTCTATTTCGTGATTGATGGGTTTCGATTACCGTTGCTTAGATCTTTTTTGACGTGATGTCTTCGTGCTTCAACATGGGATTCCATCTTGGCATCTTGCCCGTTCGTTCATCTACTGTGAATTTTTATAAACTCTTAATTTATTTGAGGTCGAATAATTATGGTTTTATTAGAATTTTTAAATTTTCAAAAGAAGTTAAGGCGATGATTGTAGATTTTTCGTATCGATGTGACCACGCCTCGAAAAATTGCCTTCGTTTTATAGCCAAAATGTGTAAAATATTTCTCAAAAATATTACTCTGCCTTCAAAAATTCTTTATTTCTATTAGAAAAATTTTCATTTTTGCCTCGTTATTCTAGAGTTTTAACTCGTTTTTTTTTTAATACAGGCTTGCTGTGAGATAACAACCTAGGATTTGATGGACAAAACTACTACAGATGTAATGTCTGTAACAGTGTGACTTATTTTATTTCCAAAAAATGCCACTAATGGGCTGATTGAAAAATTCATTGGACATAAGATGTTAACAATGGTAATTATCATTAATAATAAAATAACAAAACCTAGTGAACATATAAGTAATATTAAATTGTTTCAAAAGGTTTCCATTAAAACATAAAGATGAACATGAGGAGGTAAATCGAAAGGAGTCGAAACGTGGAGAAACAGAGCCCTCACTCACACTTTCTTCTCTTGGACTTGGAAATGACAGTTGCATTTATGAAATGGTTTGTGAATTTTTAAATCTTGTATTTCGTTAGTTTGACAATAATTACTACTACAATTTTTTACTCATCTGAATTGTAGTTTGATATTTTATAATTTTATTGATAGTAGTTATGGTTCTTAATATTTTAATACATAACATTTAAGATTAAAGTAACATTAAATTGTTTCAACAGGTTATCATTTAAACACGTTAAATGAACAAGGAGACAAGTAAAAGGATTCGAAATCTGGAGAAATGAAGCCCCGTTAATGTATTTTAGAAAAAACATGCGGTCCAATTCACACTTATGTATATAAGGTTGCGCATGTGATGTTGTGTCGTTTGCTCTGTGGCTCATTTCACTATCAATGGTATCATTATTCCTTTCAAAAGTATCTATTGTTAGAGGGACTCTCTGCTGTCAACGCTTAGGAATAAAACTCGAGCATCTTCGGTAATCCTCGAGGTAAGCAATTGTTTTACTGTTCTTTATTATCACAGTAATTTGGCATCTCTAGCATCCATGGTTTTCCTTCTGACAGTTATGTATTATCCACAGCAACTTAGCCGTGTATCTGTGATATTTGGTATTTCTTTTAACAAATATCTATTGCCTACATCATAAATTAGCGTTGTATGTATCTATGATTAGTTCCAATTAGTTCGCAATATTTATCTATGCTATGATGTAAATTGACAGTTGTCACCATCTTATAATTCTGTCATTTTATTTGCGTTTTGATGCATGTTTTGTTGTATTTCGTATCTAATTTATGTGACGGTGTAATTAATTAGTACTTTATTTTAGGTGTTTAATGCCTTCCGTAATTAATAGTGTAATTAATACGTTTTTTGTTCATTTCTGCAGATTGTTCAACAAATGGGAAAGAAACAAAGTTCAGTTTGGTCCTGCTGAAACAACCAATGTCTACATGGGCATCATCTTTCCTGGATTGTTCTCTTGATTAGCTGTTTACATCTTTGGTTTACAACATTATGAAGTTAATTTTCAACTGATGTGTGAGAGCAACTGGAGATTAATTTGAATTCCATGGAAATAACAAATTTTCTGCGATAGTATTCCTGCTGGATTTGCTTTGCTTTTTACACCTGCAAAGTTAGGAATGTTACAATCTACAATTAATTAAGGTGAGAATACTTGATATAATTAATTTTAATTGAAGATGTATTAGTATGCAAAGTACATATTATCTCATCTTTTGGTACAAAATAACCACATATTGTATAAACCTAATAACTTTATAAACGCTTAAAATTCTGAATAATTATTATACATCAAGGTCATTAATAATTCGGGCATAGGTGAATTAAACCACAGAAACTGTTTGTTAATATTACTATATATAATTACTAGAAAAACTTTAATTGCGTGCAATTTTTTTAAAAATAACAATAAGGTAGTTCTAAAATGTTATACTGCAATTAGCTAGTTTCTTAATTTCATTCGTTTAATGTTTAAAAATTCAACTTGTCCGTTTGGTCGAATTTTATTATACCCAAAAATGCATATATATATATGTTTGCGAGTAGTGATCAGGCGATGGAACTTGCACGAAGCAAAAACGCAGATAAATTGAATTCTGTAAAAC
>NW_020439153.1:289959-298504 GCF_000699045.2 Agrilus planipennis | reverse complement strand
GGGTCGAGTCCTATTAAGCTGGGTTATAAATAATAATATCAATTTAATAAATATTACCATAGTGATTGTCCAGTTGTTGGTATAAAAGATTTGTCTAGGTACGATTATACCAACTGATGGTTTCGATCTTGACTTTGATTTTTTCAGTTTTGCAGTATATCTGAAATCAGGGGAAGAAATGAACACCGAAACATGCAACCGATAATACATTCTAAATATTCTATCAAATTTTATATAAATAAAGAACTTTTATGCAGCATTTGTTTAACGCTATTCTTTTAATAAGTTTATCATTCATGTACATACCATGTTAAACATTTGTAAACTTTTTTCTTCTCTTGAATGGTAATTAATATCGCCTTATCGTTACGTTTTATCACAGCATTTATAATCATATTTATTACAATTGTTTATAACAAAATCATAAACATTGATAACGCTCTTAACCAATACGACCAATACCAACAGCACCATATGCTACTTCCATAGAATAATATTACCAACTTAGTAATTAATGCATACTTGTTTGCTATGTTCAAGTCATAGATTTTTGAGATCTATAGACCATTAAGTTTGTTTTATCTATGGATTTAAAATTTAATTAGGTTAGGTGTTAAAAATGCATACCAGGGGTTAAACCGTAACTCCAGAATCTATTGTGGTACAAATTTTGTATGTAGTATTACCTTTTTCAAAATTTTTACCAAAAATGCACATAAAAGCCACGCACAACAAGATGCACTAGACCAGTAAAAAATGAACAAGAAGGAAGTACGTCATCAACGACACTGTTAATCTCGATGAAGATAGTAATACATATTCTAGTCAACACGTATTACTTTCTTTTACTAAATAATCGTTGGTTATTGCATAATGCTATTTTAAAATATATTCTGATAAATTTTAAATATATCCACTATAAGAAATTATCACGATAATTAGATAAAACGAGAAATTATAGTAAATTAAAAACAAGGAAAATGCAACTGATAACGAGACTATTCNATCCATATTTCACGAAGATTTATTAATTAAGAATAAAGTGGAAAAATTAAATGATGCTACATTTGTCATAACATTTCTACCAGTTTTATGGGGGGACTACGAAGTTAGCGTTTTCTATAACGACCGAATGGTGAAAAATGCGTTAAAATATACATTTGTTATTGCAGTATTTCCTCCAACCTTACCAATTTCGGTAGATTTTCCTAAAGGCCAGAATATTCAAATTAACACACGTTACGAATTTCTTATTAGTAGAGGATTTTTTAATACTTCTAATTTTAAACTTACGGTAGTTGTAGAAGGTCCTTCGGGGAATCGTATTGTTTGTCCTTTATACGTGTTAGACGTGTTTTTGATACGTGGAGCGTTTCTTGTCAGTGAGTATGGGATCTATAAAATAAATGTTAAGCTAAATGATGAAGATCTTCAAAATTCACCTCATTATGTAAGAGTTTCTTATGACAATTACGAAGACCTTCCTGACAATTTAATTCTGTATGTCAGTAAGTCATTTCATGTTTTGGACGAAGAAAGCAAGATAACAGGATATTTAAAAGAAGTTCCTGTAAATGAGAAGAGATCCATTTATATTGACTTTAGCGGTGTTAAGTACAATGGCATTTGTAAATTGGATATTTTAATAATTGATCCCGAAAACAAAGAAGTTCCCGTATTTATCACAGGACAAGAATGTAACTTTTTGGTCGATTTTATCCTTAAAATAAGGGGAGATCATACACTGAAGGTGATTTTTAATGACGAAATTGTCAGCGGAACTCCTCTTATTATGAAAGCTATTGAAGACTATGACTTATTAGACTAACAAGTAATAATCATAATGGCTTTATATTACAATAAAAATAAAGCAAACAATTTATTTTCTTTAAAAAAAGTGCTTTGCTTACTTTATTATTTAGTTTTTTGTTAGTATTAGCTTTGCAGTCAGTCTGCTTATAAACTAAAAACTGTTAAATGCCTATACCTTAGTATATGTTGCAGTAGTTGATAATAAACTTTGGGTATACAACATTACAAATGTCCCATAATATACCATGTTCGGCATCTGCATAATGCTTCTCTAAAATGATTTTTTTTATATCAAATGACATTTAAATATAATTAATTTATAATACTATTACTACCTCTATTAAAACCGTGAAATTTAAAATAATGGCGAACACCCCCTACTTGAAGAAACATGACATATAAAACCGTTCATGCACAAACGAGGACAAAGGTAAATGTCTCAGATCACTTGTATATTGCCACCCATGGCAGCATGTTTATTTTGTATTTTTTCGCATTATTTGATTTGCTATTTATTTTGATATCATGTATGATAGAACTAGAATAATTTAAATTGAACGATCACCATGGGGGTCTCATAAACCGTAAGATTGGAAGATAAATATCAATGATTTACGGTTCTAATTTATTGCGAAAGTTAACATTTTGTAACTTATTTATAATTATTTTAAAAATCAATAAACAAAGTTTCTTCTCTAATATTTCAATTTGTTTTTGAACGAAAAAAGTACATAACAATTGAAACCATAAAACTATTGATCGGTATATGCTGATACTTGTTGAAACTTATTCATAATATAACGAAGTAAAACGCAAAGTTTCAAGAAATATTTACTGTGGACGCACAAAGCAAAACAACCATGACCTGATGTAGTCACTGTGTGGTGCAACAATAGTTGTGTGTCTTCAATAAATAAAATTTCTTGAAACTAGGCATTTTATTATTTAGGATTGTGTAAAAAACCTACTAAAATCTTAAAAATGTTTGTACAAGATTTTTCGTACCTTGTAGTCCTACACTCTAGTGCCCAAAAAACAATTACATGTCACAAACTCTTTCTTTAGCAATCAACTGCATGTAGAGATTGTTATCCTTATTTCCAGGAAAAGGTAAATTAATGAATCCTACCTTTCTGCATAGTGTCGATGATTTGGAAAGAACAATTCTCGAATAACATTGTAGTACCCACTTCAATAGATAGAACAGCAACCCAAATACTGAAGAAAAATCTCAGAAAACAAACAGTTTGAAGTCCTAAAAAAATATTTATTTTATTTTATAAGGAAATAAAAATGTTAAATAAAATCCTACATTTACTTGTAGGTGTAGTGCAGTCCAAAATATTCTTATAGCAGTGGCTTGTAAGGAATATTTCCTTATAGGCAAATTGTTCACAATGCTGAAACAAAAAAAAAGTTTTATAATTATTTAATTATTAAACATTAATGCCAATTAAATTAATTTCTTCCTTATTTGCAGGAGCAGTTCTAATTTCTTTACTCATAGATTCCTTTACTGCTCATAATTTTAGTTTGTGTTCACCCACGACTACATTATTACATTTTGGTACATTCAATTCATTTCATGATTGAGAAATTAATTAATCAAGAAATAAGAAGATAAACGAAGCCTCTAAATTGGGGATGAAAGTACACCTCAGTAGTTTCAAACTATAAAATTCTGAATATTCTTGACGTCTCACAACAGCTTTACCACATTTTGGTGCTTTCAGTTCGTTTTAATAAGGGAAAAATTGACATATCAAGAAATAAAAACGGCGTTTTTGAATTGAGGGTTGAAAGTTCATGCCGATAATTTCCAACTATAAAAAATTGGTTTCCCTGTTGCCTCACATCAACTTTAATACATTTTGATACTTTCAGCTCGTTTAATAAGGGAGAAATTAATTTAGCAAGAAATAAAGACGTGGTTTAATAAGAAATTAATTTTAAATTTAAAGAAATGGTAAAAAAAATTAATGCTATCTTTCCAACGGAGTGTCGATAAATTGAAAAGAAATCACTTTCATACTCAAGAATCCAAAGTATCGAACATAAGAGAATACGAATAATCCGTAATTGAGTTGCTAAAACAATATTATTTTATAATTATATTAAATTCTGCATGTCTTGGACAGTATAAATCGAATTGTGCGCGTTTCTCTCTACTTCCTGTTTTACATTTTTGTAGCGCTCAAGTCCCATGTACACATAGGGAATGCTAAGATTAAATTAATATCCACTCCCTTGTTACTGTAACCGCCAGTAACCGCTNAAACAAAATGAAAATAAAATGAATCAGAAATTAAATGAAGATATATTAAGTGAAAAAAAAGATACAGATTTAACTAATATGAATATAGAAACAGGGGGAGAAGAAAACGAACTAGGAGAAAATAAAGAAAAAATTGATTCATTTTTGTAGCGCTCAAGTCCCATGTACACATAGGGAATGCTAAGATTAAATTAATATCCACTCCCTTGTTACTGTAACCGCCAGTAACCGCTAATGTCTGTGCATTATCTATGGTGTGTGCTTAGGAGCTGGGACTGTCTATGCTGGGAACCCCCATGTGGTTGCAATAGTAATGGTAGTGATTTAGTTTTTTCCTGATTTAATTAACTAAAAAGTGGAAAGGAAATTCAAAAATTGTACAATAAGCACCAGTGATAAGGAAAATGGCTAATAAGAAAGGGTAAGTCTATTTAAATTTTCCAAATTCAAAAAAATGTAGGTACGCGATATATATCACTCCATCATAAAAGGTAATTAATACGCATTGCAATTAAAATGATTTAAATAAAAAGAAATTCGAATACGCTAAAATAGAGTATTAGCGATTATTGGACATAAAAAACAGTTTTATTTTACATTTATAATCTGCAGTCTCCACCCAGCTTTTGCTATGTATTTCAATCTTTCAGCTGCTTCATAAATTTACACACGTATAATAATAATGCTGAGTTATGCAGATTATCGATATGTTTATTTTTTCACAGTCGGTTGTAGTTACAATTATAAGATGTTTTCAATACGCAAATACGCCTTATTACTCATTCCGATATATTAAATATAAAACTTATAAATATCTAGGTCGTTTTGCGTTCCTTTTGAAACGATTTTTGCTACATGCAATATCAAATTGCTAGCAAGTTCACAACTTATTACTCTTTTATGAAATTATAACAAAGATAACATTTATAGACTATTTTCTGAGTGTTTTCTAGAATATATTATTATGTAAATATGTACTACGATGTCCTTTTAAGAATACTTATGATAAGGCAAATTTTTTATTCCTCACGACGGTTTTTTTTCGAGAATATTTCAATTGTTCTAGATATCGATATGAAAAATATAGTACAAGCAAAAATATACGATTAATTTATTTCGATCTTTATGGGCTTGATAATGTAAAAATAATTTTGTTACAGGAAGCAAAGGTATAAAGGCATAATTTTTCTGAAAACTTGTTAACTAAAACTACAATTCCGTAAAAAACGCGATTTTCAGCATCACCTGTAATCGCATAAGATTTCAATTAATTTAGTAATTTTTGAGTGTGATTTGTTTTCTAATGCAGAAGCATTCAAAATTGATATAAAATATATCTTGATAAGTTATTGACGTTTGAAAATCTTCATTTTTTTTGGGTTTTTAATGATTTTTTCCGTTTTTTTAATTCCTTTAAAACTTTGAATTCATTTTAATAGGTACTCTATAATATCAATTCAAAACCACAATTTTTATATTACTGTTACACACTTTATATCGACCAAATAAGTTCCTTTTATTTATTAAAAATTATTTTAGTGAAACATTAGGAGTAATACCTGACTTTGTATGGATGCAGAATGCTGATGAAGTTCAAATTGTGTTTAAAATTACTAATCCTGAACATATACTTGTAGAGTAAGTTATAAATAAGTAAAAAAAGTTGTATAGCGCATTGTACTTATCGTTAGGTAATTTATTTTGTAGAATTGATAACGACAAATTCTATTTGAAATGTGTTGGAGGCAATAAAGAAAAACAACTGTACGAAGTTACCTTTTACCCACTCTTTAAGAACATAGACAAAAATAAAAGTGGATATGAGATTATCTTAAATTCGTCAGTAATAGTAATTTTATCCAAAGTAGAGAAACTTATGTGGTATACTTTAACAAAAGGTAAATTAATCTAAACCTATGTTTTTGTTCCCTATTTTATTTTTTGTTTCCATATTAAAGGTGATTATATTCCTTGTATTGAAAATGTAAAACTATTTTTGGAACTAAACAACTTGGAACTTCAACTTAAAGAAAAAAATAAAAAACTAAAACAGTTCACGAAAGAACTTAAGGAAAAAAATGAGATAATAAAAGCATTGGAAGAACGTATTTCTGACAAGGATAAGAAACTGCAAGTAATTGAGTTGATGCTGAAAAATCTTTTTGGTGACTAGACATTTTTATTAAATTTTTTTATCATATTTGTTTTTTACTGAAGTGATTAATCAAAACATAGATTAATATATTTAAGAATTTTAAGAATACAGTTCACATGTAACTATAAATATCAATTTTAAGATACAAATTCAAAAGAGCAGGATGACACAGGCACAAAACTTAAAAAGCTCGATAATAAATCGGAAGAATTAAATTTTAGAGTAAAAGATAAACAGAACGAAAAAAAGATGAATTTAAATCAAAATGTAGATCATGAAACTGACGAAAAAGGCCCATTTTACAAAACACATAAAGAAATTAAATTAATGGAGGAGAAGAAACAAAATGAAAATAAAATGAATCAGAAATTAAATGAAGATATATTAAGTGAAAAAAAAGATACAGATTTAACTAATATGAATATAGAAACAGGGGGAGAAGAAAACGAACTAGGAGAAAATAAAGAAAAAATTGATTCCAAGGAAATAGGAGATATTTCGATTGAAAAACAGAAGAAGAAATCTTCAAATAGCGGTGTAAAAGAACAAAAAGGAGAAACAGGAACAGAAGGAGAAGAACAACACGAAAGTAAAGACAAAATCGATTCCAAACAAATAGGAGATATTTCAATTGAAAATCAGAAAAAGAAACCTTCAAATAGAAATACAGAAGAACAAAGAACTGGAGTTGAAGAAAAAGAACAAGAAAAAAATAAACACAAAGTCGTTTCCAAACAAATGGGAAATATTTCAATTGAAAATCAGAATAAAAAAATTTCAAAAGAACAAAAGGAGTTAAATGAAGGTAATTAAAAAAACGGCTAAGTTTTAATTAATCATATATCTCATAGACACACTGATTAGATCTAATTTATAAACTTATTCAGCTGTTTAAAAATTATTTAATTAAAGACCTAAACTGAACTGATAAAAAACCGTTCATTTTCTAATTTACTACAATCAGTTACTTTTTCTTTTTGTGTACAATTTAGGATCAATGGAAGAAGTAGATAACGAAAAATCTCAAACTTCTTCAACAATACCGTTGGTTACAATATCCGGAGAAACAAAGCGTTTCATTCATGCCGATACATCAGCAGTTTTTAAAATAGTTGTAAACGATTCATCTATCAAGATTGAAGATGTTGAAGCAGAAGTCGAAACACCAAGCGGAGTTAAAATACCAGCCTACGTATTTTTGGGCGTTGCGAAGAGAATGTACAATATTAACATCACCCCGAAGCAAGTCGGAATGCACGAAATCAAAGTTTTCGTAAAAAAAGAATTTGCTCTATCTTTTACAGTAGACGTTTACGATACCAAACGGATAAAAATTGATAATCGAAGATATGGAACTGTTGCACGACCAGTTACTTTTAATGGTATGATAATAAAAATACGTTTTAATATTTGCAGTATGTGCAGAATCAATGCCACGAAACAGGCTAATTGATGTTGGTTCAGAAGATAAACAGTTTTTTACCCCAATCTTGGCATTGATTCTGTTCTAAAATAGAGAAAAAATTAAAATTTGCAATCGTCAATATTTCGCAATGCCTTTTTTTTTTAATTTGTAAAATTATACATTAGATTTAAATTTTACGACAAATTCAAATTAAGTAGGTATTACACTTATTAGGCGCTTCATACCCTACCTGCATACGATAAAGTAACCGATTCTTCAATAAAAAAATTGTACTGCATTTACGAATTATTAGAAGTGAATAAGTTATAGCTTTTATTAGGCACTAATTACTGTCATTATTGGAAGTAATTATTTTACTGTTGCAAAAATTAATAAGGAGGGCCCCACAAGATTGCAGCATTTGGGAAGATGAAATCAATTTTTATTAGTTGAAATTGAAGAGAATTTCAGAATACCAGAAAAGTAAAAAATATTGCAGTTATATATATATAGTTTAAATTAACAACTTTAAAGTTTCTGATTGTGTTTGTTCCTTACAAACTGTTATCATAACGTTGTGAGTAGACATTCTGTGTATTCCGGTTAAATTATATTTTTTAAAAAAGTGAAAATAATTTAATAAGAAAAGCGTTCTTTTCTTTGGAGGTATTCCGTTTCGATAATTCAAATTTATTTTTTATTTTTATTGCAGTGGATGTAAGTAAGGCTGGCAAAGGAGAACTGTCCATATCCATATTTCACGAAGATTTATTAATTAAGAATAAAGTGGAAAAATTAAATGATGCTACATTTGTCATAACATTTCTACCAGTTTTATGGGGGGACTACGAAGTTAGCGTTTTCTATAACGACCGAATGGTGAAAAATGCGTTAAAAT
>NW_020439153.1:279679-285991 GCF_000699045.2 Agrilus planipennis | reverse complement strand
ATGACGTTTTTTTTTTTAATTATTTCTTTCTAATCAAAACTTGATATTATTAAACTGCTCGCTAAAATGAGGATGTACGAGTGTATTTTTTATAATAAATCCGCACTTGATCGGAAACAATCTAGTTATGCGAAGTGGTGACCAAAAACAGCTTTCCTTCAATTCATAATACTTATAAAATTAAGTATTAAGAGTAAATTTGCTCAAGAGTCATAAATTATTGCAATAAGTTATTTTGTATATTCTTTTACTTCATATTATAGAATTTTGGGAAAAAGTTTTCATTAGGAATAAAAATTATCAATGATTGGCATTTTGAGCGTATTTTATCATATTTTTAGGCCTTGATGATTTCAAGCCTCAAGAACATTAATTTACGCTTTTTGATTTTAGTGTGCTTGTCTATGCTGATTAAAATAAAAATAAATTTAAATTGAACTTATTTAAAAATGATAATCTGTTTAATTGTGTTATTGTTAGTAATATTGGCCACACCACTTCCTTCTCATCTTTTATATTGGATTTTCCAAATATATATCAGAACAGCCTCGGATTTTTGAAATTTGTCATAATAATACACAGAATCCAAAGGACAACTATTCGAACCGATAAAGAGAGGAAAAAATGTCAGTATAATAATTTACCTGGTCAAATGCAGTAACTTGAACATGTGTGGGATGAAATTACTTTTACTTCGATGGGGAATGAATTTCAGCTAATTGTTTAAATAAATGCCCAGCACTCGAGCGTTTTTACAACGAAATCGACGGTGGGCGTCAACGGGTCGTTCCCATAAGTTTTGCAAGCTTCCGAACGGCCCAGATAGAGGTCGCCATCTAGCCATAAACCAAATTTCCCATCGCCGGCTCCAATACTTAAACTTTCGTTGTTACCCTTGATAAAGTAGAGATTTTCACCTGTCCAATTGTACACTTGGAAATGAGGAACGAAAGTGAATAGCAGGGATTCCCCGGTGCCGTAAAAATGGTCAGACACTTGAAAGGCGCATG
The DNA here is from genome assembly GCF_000699045.2 of Agrilus planipennis. Classification (NCBI taxonomy): domain Eukaryota; kingdom Metazoa; phylum Arthropoda; class Insecta; order Coleoptera; family Buprestidae; genus Agrilus; species Agrilus planipennis. The sequence goes on along the minus strand of NW_020439153.1, from coordinate 284,981 downwards.
ATGTCAACGCACCAAACACCTACAATGAAATAATAATAATGCTGATATATATATATGCTGAAATATTACTTACGTTATTGTCGGTGTCTTGAATAAGAAGTAAAATTGGCGATTCTAATTTGTACATTTTCCTATACATAGAGTTCAAGCTGAAGCCGTGTTGACTAGTGCTGAATACAAGCGTCCAATTGTAGCCTTCAGCCCTTGCAGGTAAGTGATGGTACAAGGCGAGACGGTGCTCTTCCGTTAGAATTTCCGTAGTGCCTATCAATTCCGGGGGCGCAAGTTCCACGTCTATTGAAGGATGTGCGGCACTTGCTAGAGCTTTCCGGACATCATTTGACATTGGCAAAACCTAAAAATATTGTTACAAATTTTCAGTTACAATGCTTGGTTTTTAACAAAAAAATAAATAACATTTGAACTTCTAAAGGCACTATTTAACATTAATACAATACATTTTTAAATGTACTAATTTTGATTTGATGAAATTTTGTCCTTAANTTATATAAATAAAGAACTTTTATGCAGCATTTGTTTAACGCTATTCTTTTAATAAGTTTATCATTCATGTACATACCATGTTAAACATTTGTAAACTTTTTTCTTCTCTTGAATGGTAATTAATATCGCCTTATCGTTACGTTTTATCACAGCATTTATAATCATATTTATTACAATTGTTTATAACAAAATCATAAACATTGATAACGCTCTTAACCAATACGACCAATACCAACAGCACCATATGCTACTTCCATAGAATAATATTACCAACTTAGTAATTAATGCATACTTGTTTGCTATGTTCAAGTCATAGATTTTTGAGATCTATAGACCATTAAGTTTGTTTTATCTATGGATTTAAAATTTAATTAGGTTAGGTGTTCATTAGGTACTGTTTTAATTGTGGATTTATGTAATAAAACATAAAAAGTAATATAAATTACAATCCAACACTAGTTTCAAGCATTCTTGTGTAAGCGTTACTGTATTATTAATCAAATATATCATCTATTGTGTAGACGTACGTTTCGTGAATCTTTTCATTTTTCTAACCTAGCTGTATGATTTTATATTCTTCAAATTCTTTAGTTTAATTTTAGGTGAAATGGATGTGACTTCCTTAGGAAACATTTTTAATCAAAATATGTAAGGTTTTTGTGTTTATCATTCAACTGTACAACAATTTCTAGTGAACAATTTTAGATCATTTGATGGTTTTGATAGTAAATACTCAGCACGTATACTAACTCAAGATGTAACAGTGAACTGTAGTGTAGGAACTCATCACCATGGAAGTTCAAATGTAAAACTGACTAATGTTGTTGATTATAATTGGGAATTGAGATATAGCAATGGACAAATGCTTGCAGTTCATATAGACGGCAATGTTATTGCTTATGGAATGAAAGGTATAATATAATATAATGCTTTCTTAAGTATCCAATATTTTAAATAGTGCATTAGTGAACTACTGTATTTCAGGTAAAAATGGTAGCATGATAAGGGTGGCAAATCAAAAAAATAATAATAGGACACTTATTAAGGATATTGGAGCTCCAATTCTTGATTTATCTTTTGCTATTATACCTAAACAAATAATTCTTGGTTGTGCTGACACAGAAGGGAGTATATATATTTATGAAATAGATGATCAAAGTGATTCAGTTGTGTATCCTTTAATAACTATTTGACTTTGCTACTATTTTTCACTAGTTCAATTTGTCCCTTAATAAACTAATAACAGATGGTCGTTGGTATTACATGTAATTCATCCAAAACCCATGTACAGTACAGCAAACAATTATAGGATAATTTGGTGTCCATATCTTCCTTCTTATGAAGAAGAATCAGATGGAGATGTTATTGATGATCCTGCTAAGTTATTTGTATTCCTGAACGGAAGCAAAGGCAATATTATCAGGCATTATATACTTTCATTTCGCTTACAAAAAATGTAATTTTAGCGGAAATTTTTGATGTTAGCATAGTGAATTCACAATATGGTTCAGACCCTTTATGTCCCACTTCAGACATTGAAGGATTTATAGAAATTAGCGAGCATATTTTGGATATTGTTGATGCATCATTTTCACCAGATGGTACTGCTTTAGCAACGTCCAGTTTGGATGGATATGTGAAGTTCTTTCAAGTAAATAAAAGCAACCAAAAAAAAATGATTGCAAATGTTACATTGCGTTTTTGAAAGAAGTTTTATATTTTTAATAGAGTAAATTATATTTCAGGTTGATATGCCAGATAATGAGAAACCAAGATTTTTACATGAATGGAAACCCCATGATGGAAAGGCTCTGTCTTGTTTGTTCTTTTTAGATAACATTTTACACAATTATACTACAGAGTAAGTAACACATTTTTTGTAGCAAATGGATGGATAAAGTGGGATGGATAGCAAATTAATTTCTCGTTTTTTATGAACTGTTTTGCCAGTGTTATATTACTCATTAATTAAAAAAAAAAAGGTGATGACAGTTTTATATTTTAGTTTTAGGTTTTGGAAATTTGCAGTAACAGGATCAAATCATAACACTGAGTTAAAAATCTGGTCTTGTGAGTCTTGGACCTGTTTACAGACCATTCGTTTTCTACCCAATCCAACGTCCATAGCTCAACAATTGTTTATGAAGGCACGTTTGGATATGACTGGGCAATATCTAGTTTTATCAGATATAAATAACCGTACTTTGTATATTTTAAAACTACAAAGAAAGGATTCGGAACAAGTGGCACTTGTTTCATCAATATCGCGTTTTCTTTTACCTGCCCCCTTCCTCAGTTTTTGCATCGTTAGTGCTGATGAAAAAAAACAGTTACGAAGTGCCAGTAGCAACGAAGATTTATACACGAATGATGTTGACGATTTTGAGGATGCAACGTTGGAAGCAGTAGTCGAAATGAATATGTTTGTGGTTCAGCCGAAACAACTTCAGGAATGTCTCATCACATTCCAACCGGAAAATTTTTATTTGAACGACGAAAAACAAAATGGACTGGAAAATCTGGAGAAAGAGAAAAACAATGACCCAAAAGAAGAAAAGAATGAACTCCTCAAACTAGATGACCTACAACCTTCCGTTAATTTACTTATACAACAAAATAATAGTCAGCAACAATCATTGAATTTGATGACACCAGAAGCATTTAGTTCACCTACACAAACTATTAGTCCAACAAAACCTAATCTTAGTAAAGCAATGGAACAACAAATAGATAACGAAGATGTTCGAAACGATCTAATAAACCTGTGTAATAACGATCAGCAAGACGAAAAACCTCAAAAAGACAACTTTGCTAGTGGTGGGTCGAGTCCTAGTCGTGAAGTTCAAGAAATATTCTCATTCAAGAACGATCAAGAATTTTTTGATGAACTCATGAATGTCGGCAAAGAAGCAAAAATGGCAAATACCAATACCACGTCGCATTACGGAAATCAAACAGGTGAAATTGAAGAGAATTCCTTCTCGGAGAATCTCAATAGGAAACAGACAGCCGTGTGGTCTAGTATTCCTATACTTAAAGCCACTGAAGTGTTGAAAGAAGAAAATCGACGTCAGGAGATGCAACAAATACAACAGCAGCATCAGCAACAAGTAGCTGAAGAAACAGCCGAGGGGACAATTGTACAGGATAATAACGAGTTTAAGGATAAAAGCGCATATGTGCACCTGAATTATCGAATGAAATCATTGGAAAACTTGTTGCAAGAACAAAATGAGCAAATTCAGAGACTTAGCTGTGAATTTAGATCATTCGTCAAAAATTACAGAAATGACTCAAAAGACGATATTCACACAACGTTTTTAAAAGAATTGGATGTGGCGCTTACAAGAAGTCAAATGCAGCAGTCGAAGATGTTCGAAAATTATTTTAAAAGGGAATCAGATCAACATGAAAAATTAATCTCCAATGTTACACAATCATTAAGCAAAGAAATTATTGATAAGTTGCAAAATATTGTAATACACGAGATAAATAATGTGATTTTACCAACTGCAGTTAATTCATTTGATAATTTGAAACACCAATTATCTTTTGAATACTCACAAAAACTGGGGAATATGGATCATTACTTGAATGAAAATATAACGAAAGTAATAACCAGCAAGGTATTACATATTTCTATTTACAGGGAAAATCATTTTTCTGATAAATTTCAAACTTTTTTACAGACTGTGGCAGACTCTCTTAGTGCATCAATTTTGCACGTCATACAGCCAAGCTTAGAACAATGCTACAGAAATATGATAGAAAGGGCTCTAATACCATCATGGGAAAAAGTGTGCAATTCAATGTTTCAACAAATTCATGACACATTTACAAAAGGAACCAAAGAGTGTAAGTTATAAAAACTTTTTAAAAGTGAGAAAAAAAAACTGGATTGTTATAGTTAATTTAGATTTTTATCTAGTGCAGACATTGCGTTATAAACTAAATCGTATTGAGAAGAAAATCTCTTTCAAATATGAAAACAATTTTATATATTCCATATTTTTATCACATTTGTAATATTTCAAATAAAAATAATCATTATCTTTTAACAGATACAGCTTCGGTAGAGACTTATATGGAGAGACAAAGACGTGTACAGGACAAAGGCAAAGACTTGATTGTTCAAATGCAGGCAGTTTCAGATGCAATGAAAAACAGTGCCGAAAAACTCACAAATACTCTCACATTAGAAATACAAAAACAACTTTCTTTATCTTTCTCTAAGTATGTTCATGCTTATTTACTTCTATTGATTTTAATTTTTGAATTTTGAATTATTAATGAAGAATTCGAATATGTATTTTAAATTTTCTAGATTAAATATCTTCTTTTAGTATGCAGGATAAAATAGCGTTAACGATAGCTGAATTAGTAAGCGAACAAGTTAAACAAGGACTAAAAAATCACGTAGCAATTCTCGAAGACAGTGTCCTTAATGCAGTACGTTCAAGAGCTGTGACTCCTTCTCCACATGTAATTGATACTCAGGTACAAGAATAAAATTTCATTTCGACTTAATAAAAACTTATTATAAAACTAATTTGTTCAGTTTCAGCTGGTTCAGATACAGCAGGCATTAGCAAAAGGACAAATAGACGTGGCATTTCAACAGGCCCTGTCTGCTTCAGACTTGTCTCTAGTTGTCTATGTGTGTGAAAAAGTCAATCCTCAAGAAGTGTTTGGACTGGACAAGTGCATTTTACCGCAACATGTAACTCTGTCGTTAATACAGCAATTAAGCGCCGATTTAACAAGAAACACAGAATTAAAATACATGTGAGTATTTTTT
>NW_020439153.1:270657-276884 GCF_000699045.2 Agrilus planipennis | reverse complement strand
CAGATCTTAGCATAGGGATAAAGAGAGGAAAAAATGTCAGTATAATATTTTACCTGGTCAAATGCAGTAACTTGAACATGTGTGGGATGAAATTACTTTTACTTCGATGGGGAATGAATTTCAGCTAATTGTTTAAATAAATGCCCAGCACTCGAGCGTTTTTACAACGAAATCGACGGTGGGCGTCAACGGGTCGTTCCCATAAGTTTTGCAAGCTTCCGAACGGCCCAGATAGAGGTCGCCATCTAGCCATAAACCAAATTTCCCATCGCCGGCTCCAATACTTAAACTTTCGTTGTTACCCTTGATAAAGTAGAGATTTTCACCTGTCCAATTGTACACTTGGAAATGAGGAACGAAAGTGAATAGCAGGGATTCCCCGGTGCCGTAAAAATGGTCAGACACTTGAAAGGCGCATGATGTCAACGCACCAAACACCTACAATGAAATAATAATAATGCTGATATATATATATGCTGAAATATTACTTACGTTATTGTCGGTGTCTTGAATAAGAAGTAAAATTGGCGATTCTAATTTGTACATTTTCCTATACATAGAGTTCAAGCTGAAGCCGTGTTGACTAGTGCTGAATACAAGCGTCCAATTGTAGCCTTCAGCCCTTGCAGGTAAGTGATGGTACAAGGCGAGACGGTGCTCTTCCGTTAGAATTTCCGTAGTGCCTATCAATTCCGGGGGCGCAAGTTCCACGTCTATTGAAGGATGTGCGGCACTTGCTAGAGCTTTCCGGACATCATTTGACATTGGCAAAACCTAAAAATATTGTTACAAATTTTCAGTTACAATGCTTGGTTTTTAACAAAAAAATAAATAACATTTGAACTTCTAAAGGCACTATTTAACATTAATACAATACATTTTTAAATGTACTAATTTTGATTTGATGAAATTTTGTCCTTAAAAAAAAAAGTAATTAATAAAGCGATAATTACAGACACAACGTGAACAAAACCAAATCCGCTGCAGTTGACACCCATTTTTAAAATTACGTACCATAAAATTAAAAAAGGTTTAATATAACGCTCAGAGTAATGAAAAATGCAGAAAATGAAAACACATGGACAATAATATAAAAGTATGAAATGATAAATTTGTTTTTTATATACAATCGACAAGAAAAAAAAAACAATTGTTATTAATACACCGGAAAGATAACTAAATCAATATTCATAAAAACGTCAATAATGATAAGTTTAATTAAAGCATCTTAAAAAATCATGTAAATTAATAATTAAATTTACATGAAATACCAGTTCTTCACGTTGCGTTGGTCAAACAACTGATTAATATTTTTTACACAATACTTTTTTTTAATATACACGTTGTTTACCGCAATAATACTATGAATAGTTGCAGCGTTTTTGCAATATAAATATAATAATTTTTACCTACACTTAAAGTATAACTAATATATACTAACACGCAAAGCTAACAAGCACTTAAAAGTAATTAAATAGCAGTATTTGGTAGGTGCTTGCCTGAGGGTAAACTAAGCAAAGAATAATTTAATATTACTTTTGAAAACAAGGTAGACAAATTATGTGTTAATGCTGTTAATAAAAAGTTAAACCGTAGGTAGGTGTTTTAAATACGTGTTAAACCTGTTTTTATAATTTGCAAAAGATGTGTTCCGTAAATAAATTAATAATTCAAATTAGTCCTAAATTTCAGATGTGTAACTATTAATATGTACTTTCAATCGCTTTGTGTCTCTTGTAATAATATATTTACAACTATCAATTACTTAGACATTGTGCTTATGTATTTAATAAATAGTACTATTAACGTACTTCATTATTAATAAATGAGTGAAATATAGAATGTGTCAGCATGTAAAATTGCTCTTTGGTCGGTATATGTGTATGCAAATATGTAATACTGCCTGGACAAAACGAATTTTCATTTTATAAACATGTCAAGAAATAAAGCACAGCTTTCAAAGTTATTTTTTCATTTTGATGGTCACAATTTCATCGTTACTACTTACAGAAGACATTCGACAGTGTGAATCGAAGAAACCAATGTTATATAATAAACGAGTATATACTCAACAGTTCCCGTTGAGGATATTTTTTCTCACGAATTTTTAAAAAACGAATTCCAAATAGTTTTTTAAAGTATTGTAGTCATCTGTAGCTGGTGATATGTAAATATTTTTGCTTATTTCGCCACTCATACTGAAATTTTGAGTTAACTGATCACGACACGAATAAAACATCTTTCCAATTGATACGACTAGAAATGTACAAAATATATCGGGCATTTAGAGCAATACAAATTCGTTTCTGTAAGCCAAGGTTTAGTTTGTTCACGGTATCCGGTGGCCGGGAGCAATTAATGTGCTGATCTGTACAGCTTCGGCTACGGTATGCTCACACTGCCGCGAGTCTACTGCAATGATTCGGGTATTTCCCTAAGTTTCGTCAATTTATTCATAACATATTCATTTTACCCAGACTTCCTCGTTAGTTTTTTATGTTCACTGTGAAACATGTCAGTATGTAGAAAATGCCAATTGTTACAGTCAGAACTATTCACAGTAACTGATGCATGTATATTCAGGCAAATTCTATGTATTACAATGTTACTTTTCTAGAAATTAGTGGGAATGTAAAATAATTATTACTCTACATAGGTAGTTCAAGAATGAAGAGTATTTGGAAGTGTCATGTTTCACTACAACATCTATTATTATATTTATTATCATGCAATATTTAGTCACCTCTTCGGTACTATCACTTGACATGGTTTGTGTTTTGATGATATTGCAGATCTTAGCATAGGGAGCCTTCACGATCTGGGCGAGTCAAAAAATTATACTGTCAAATTTATTTTAAGAAATTTTTTTATAAGTAATAAAAATTTCCAAATATTGTATTTTAGTTAGTTACACACCTTAAAAGTAATTAATGTCTACGTAAATTTAATCATGTCTATAAACACAATTATTATACTTTTCGTACACATATGTATACCTTTCTATAAATTGTTTCTGTCATAAACAGGTATCTATATTTAATGCTTACACAAAAATACTCTCACAATCGGTTAGTAAACAGTGTGACACAAATTCGATCCTGGGTACAAAACAGGAATAGTGTACACAGTGTCCCACTTTTACAAATTAATTTTTATAATTTTTTAAAGAAAGATGTTTAACAGAAGTTCATACTAGTTAACTGTTTTCCAAGTTTCAATATTTAAAAGATTGATTTTTAAGAAAATGTTGTATATGCCATAATTACAGTACAAATTAATTAGTTATAATGATTTGGAGGAACTAATAAATGACAAAATTTTATTTATTTTCTCANGGATAGCAAATTAATTTCTCGTTTTTTATGAACTGTTTTGCCAGTGTTATATTACTCATTAATTAAAAAAAAAAAGGTGATGACAGTTTTATATTTTAGTTTTAGGTTTTGGAAATTTGCAGTAACAGGATCAAATCATAACACTGAGTTAAAAATCTGGTCTTGTGAGTCTTGGACCTGTTTACAGACCATTCGTTTTCTACCCAATCCAACGTCCATAGCTCAACAATTGTTTATGAAGGCACGTTTGGATATGACTGGGCAATATCTAGTTTTATCAGATATAAATAACCGTACTTTGTATATTTTAAAACTACAAAGAAAGGATTCGGAACAAGTGGCACTTGTTTCATCAATATCGCGTTTTCTTTTACCTGCCCCCTTCCTCAGTTTTTGCATCGTTAGTGCTGATGAAAAAAAACAGTTACGAAGTGCCAGTAGCAACGAAGATTTATACACGAATGATGTTGACGATTTTGAGGATGCAACGTTGGAAGCAGTAGTCGAAATGAATATGTTTGTGGTTCAGCCGAAACAACTTCAGGAATGTCTCATCACATTCCAACCGGAAAATTTTTATTTGAACGACGAAAAACAAAATGGACTGGAAAATCTGGAGAAAGAGAAAAACAATGACCCAAAAGAAGAAAAGAATGAACTCCTCAAACTAGATGACCTACAACCTTCCGTTAATTTACTTATACAACAAAATAATAGTCAGCAACAATCATTGAATTTGATGACACCAGAAGCATTTAGTTCACCTACACAAACTATTAGTCCAACAAAACCTAATCTTAGTAAAGCAATGGAACAACAAATAGATAACGAAGATGTTCGAAACGATCTAATAAACCTGTGTAATAACGATCAGCAAGACGAAAAACCTCAAAAAGACAACTTTGCTAGTGGTGGGTCGAGTCCTAGTCGTGAAGTTCAAGAAATATTCTCATTCAAGAACGATCAAGAATTTTTTGATGAACTCATGAATGTCGGCAAAGAAGCAAAAATGGCAAATACCAATACCACGTCGCATTACGGAAATCAAACAGGTGAAATTGAAGAGAATTCCTTCTCGGAGAATCTCAATAGGAAACAGACAGCCGTGTGGTCTAGTATTCCTATACTTAAAGCCACTGAAGTGTTGAAAGAAGAAAATCGACGTCAGGAGATGCAACAAATACAACAGCAGCATCAGCAACAAGTAGCTGAAGAAACAGCCGAGGGGACAATTGTACAGGATAATAACGAGTTTAAGGATAAAAGCGCATATGTGCACCTGAATTATCGAATGAAATCATTGGAAAACTTGTTGCAAGAACAAAATGAGCAAATTCAGAGACTTAGCTGTGAATTTAGATCATTCGTCAAAAATTACAGAAATGACTCAAAAGACGATATTCACACAACGTTTTTAAAAGAATTGGATGTGGCGCTTACAAGAAGTCAAATGCAGCAGTCGAAGATGTTCGAAAATTATTTTAAAAGGGAATCAGATCAACATGAAAAATTAATCTCCAATGTTACACAATCATTAAGCAAAGAAATTATTGATAAGTTGCAAAATATTGTAATACACGAGATAAATAATGTGATTTTACCAACTGCAGTTAATTCATTTGATAATTTGAAACACCAATTATCTTTTGAATACTCACAAAAACTGGGGAATATGGATCATTACTTGAATGAAAATATAACGAAAGTAATAACCAGCAAGGTATTACATATTTCTATTTACAGGGAAAATCATTTTTCTGATAAATTTCAAACTTTTTTACAGACTGTGGCAGACTCTCTTAGTGCATCAATTTTGCACGTCATACAGCCAAGCTTAGAACAATGCTACAGAAATATGATAGAAAGGGCTCTAATACCATCATGGGAAAAAGTGTGCAATTCAATGTTTCAACAAATTCATGACACATTTACAAAAGGAACCAAAGAGTGTAAGTTATAAAAACTTTTTAAAAGTGAGAAAAAAAAACTGGATTGTTATAGTTAATTTAGATTTTTATCTAGTGCAGACATTGCGTTATAAACTAAATCGTATTGAGAAGAAAATCTCTTTCAAATATGAAAACAATTTTATATATTCCATATTTTTATCACATTTGTAATATTTCAAATAAAAATAATCATTATCTTTTAACAGATACAGCTTCGGTAGAGACTTATATGGAGAGACAAAGACGTGTACAGGACAAAGGCAAAGACTTGATTGTTCAAATGCAGGCAGTTTCAGATGCAATGAAAAACAGTGCCGAAAAACTCACAAATACTCTCACATTAGAAATACAAAAACAACTTTCTTTATCTTTCTCTAAGTATGTTCATGCTTATTTACTTCTATTGATTTTAATTTTTGAATTTTGAATTATTAATGAAGAATTCGAATATGTATTTTAAATTTTCTAGATTAAATATCTTCTTTTAGTATGCAGGATAAAATAGCGTTAACGATAGCTGAATTAGTAAGCGAACAAGTTAAACAAGGACTAAAAAATCACGTAGCAATTCTCGAAGACAGTGTCCTTAATGCAGTACGTTCAAGAGCTGTGACTCCTTCTCCACATGTAATTGATACTCAGGTACAAGAATAAAATTTCATTTCGACTTAATAAAAACTTATTATAAAACTAATTTGTTCAGTTTCAGCTGGTTCAGATACAGCAGGCATTAGCAAAAGGACAAATAGACGTGGCATTTCAACAGGCCCTGTCTGCTTCAGACTTGTCTCTAGTTGTCTATGTGTGTGAAAAAGTCAATCCTCAAGAAGTGTTTGGACTGGACAAGTGCATTTTACCGCAACATGTAACTCTGTCGTTAATACAGCAATTAAGCGCCGATTTAACAAGAAACACAGAATTAAAATACATGTGAGTATTTTTT
>NW_020439153.1:262840-264608 GCF_000699045.2 Agrilus planipennis | reverse complement strand
CTATCACTTGACATGGTTTGTGTTTTGATGATATTGCAGATCTTAGCATAGGGAGCCTTCACGATCTGGGCGAGTCAAAAAATTATACTGTCAAATTTATTTTAAGAAATTTTTTTATAAGTAATAAAAATTTCCAAATATTGTATTTTAGTTAGTTACACACCTTAAAAGTAATTAATGTCTACGTAAATTTAATCATGTCTATAAACACAATTATTATACTTTTCGTACACATATGTATACCTTTCTATAAATTGTTTCTGTCATAAACAGGTATCTATATTTAATGCTTACACAAAAATACTCTCACAATCGGTTAGTAAACAGTGTGACACAAATTCGATCCTGGGTACAAAACAGGAATAGTGTACACAGTGTCCCACTTTTACAAATTAATTTTTATAATTTTTTAAAGAAAGATGTTTAACAGAAGTTCATACTAGTTAACTGTTTTCCAAGTTTCAATATTTAAAAGATTGATTTTTAAGAAAATGTTGTATATGCCATAATTACAGTACAAATTAATTAGTTATAATGATTTGGAGGAACTAATAAATGACAAAATTTTATTTATTTTCTCATTTACTATTTATAAATTAGTTGAAAATTTGATGAGAACTAAACTAATTTTGTAATGATATAATAGAAACGATACCTTACCTCCCAACTTTCTTTTGTAAATTCCGGTACATCTCCTTGACTCCCGTGTCTGCTTGTCGAAGGAGTAGAGTCCGGGCTCCAAAGTTCAGTCTCGTTTTCGATCAGCATAAATCCTCGACTTTTAATCTGTAATTAAAATCCAAATTTTTACATCACTTAACTGACTTACATTAAAACGTAATATTACTTCTTCTTCATCAATTTCTCCGTACAGTTGAGGAAACCAGGCCTGAATAAAATTATAGAGATCATCAACTCTGTTACGGGGAACACTGAACCAATACTCTGGTCTCATCTTCTTTTTACCATACGACATGAGCGGAGTAGATTTGGGTATTGGTTTGTCCAATGGTTTTCCCATTCTAAGCCTCAAGTATAATGGAGGATCCTCGCAAGATCGTGCAGGCGTTGGAATTAATTCTAAAATGTTATTATAGTAGCATACACGATACACAGAGGGTAGTTCATTTTATCTATAAACGAAAAATGTATAGTACTAAATAAATAAAGTTATTTTTATTTTGTTCAAAAACTTACTATCAAAGGAAACAAACAATTCTGGCATGTCTTCAACCGACACCATTGATCTATAATCTAACTTAGGCTGAAGCGNTATGTATTTTAAATTTTCTAGATTAAATATCTTCTTTTAGTATGCAGGATAAAATAGCGTTAACGATAGCTGAATTAGTAAGCGAACAAGTTAAACAAGGACTAAAAAATCACGTAGCAATTCTCGAAGACAGTGTCCTTAATGCAGTACGTTCAAGAGCTGTGACTCCTTCTCCACATGTAATTGATACTCAGGTACAATAATAAAATTTCATTTCGACTTAATAAAAACTTATTATAAAACTAATTTGTTCAGTTTCAGCTGGTTCAGATACAGCAGGCATTAGCAAAAGGACAAATAGACGTGGCATTTCAACAGGCCCTGTCTGCTTCAGACTTGTCTCTAGTTGTCTATGTGTGTGAAAAAGTCAATCCTCAAGAAGTGTTTGGACTGGACAAGTGCATTTTACCGCAACATGTAACTCTGTCGTTAATACAGCAATTAAGCGCCGATTTAACAAGAAACACAGAATTAAAATACATGTGAGTATTTTTT
>NW_020439153.1:254416-255725 GCF_000699045.2 Agrilus planipennis | reverse complement strand
ATTAAAACTACTAATATTTACAATATTTATATATTGTTAAAGGTATCTACAAGAGGCTCTATTGAATCTGAGCACATCACATCCGTTGACTAAGGATCACATTCCTGCCATTTTAAAAGAACTGTTAAAACAACTCAACAATTTCATCATGTCAAACTCTACGCACAAGTGCGCGAGAAACATGCGTATGCTTCAGATGATAACGCAATCTTTGCTTAAGTCGTAGTTTTTATTATCTAAATAAATTCAAGTTAAATTCTTAAACTTTTTTTACTAGTATGATTTTCTTAAACTTGTACGACTGACATTGTGTTAATACATGTATACATAAGAATATGTAATAGAAATATTTTCCATTCTTCATGATAGATTAAGAATTTATTTTTGATTTAAATAAATATATAAGTATTAAATGTTTCTTATTGCAATTACGGTAATTAGAAAAAAAAAAGAAAGTCGTTTTTAATATTTCAGATGCTATTGAATTATTAGCTGTACCTGACTAGTGAGTTTTATTTTTCTAATAATGACTCAATTTACTGTTGCTTTTTCCATAATAGCTCTCTAAAGAAAACGTTTACTCCACCAAATTATTTACCCTTGCATAAGTACAAAAAAGTATTGCATTCCAACGTAACAAGCGAGCATTTATGACAGTATCATTTGAATTATATACTTTTCCCATCCTTTTATTATAAATACCGAAAATATATACGACAATCTTCGATGTAACTTGAAAAGAAAAATACGATTTTGAAAAAATTAAAAGGAATGAGTGTAATAAAAAAAAATTTTCTACTTAAAATATTTATGTATCTTTCATTATTAGGTAATGTATATATATATAATGTATATTTGGTATCTGCTGTACATCGATAAATAGTAAGTAGTAAATAATGAAACAGTTTTTTTTCTTTGCAAAGAGGTTTCGTTACGAGTGTTATTGACATTGATCTAAGGCATAAACACAACCGTTTTTCTTTACTATTCCTTTCGTTCACTCTCTTAACTTCCTTCGCTCACTCTCTCGTTCATTTTCTTTTTCCCGTTTATTTTCTGCGTTTTTGTTTGTTTTCAAATAAATGCATCTACACAATATGTATATAAATAATACTAATTAATAATAATAGTAATAATAACAACAACAATGACATTATATTATTATTATGTAACACCACAGTATTGACGATGTTTTTGATGTGTATGTAAAGTGTAAGCGCGCACGCGCAAGTGTATTTTTTCTTTGTCTATATTAAGAACACGACTAATAGTTACATAACATGTTAATTAGCAGTGAATGATGACATGT
>NW_020439153.1:245566-250583 GCF_000699045.2 Agrilus planipennis | reverse complement strand
CCAAGTTTCAATATTTAAAAGATTGATTTTTAAGAAAATGTTGTATATGCCATAATTACAGTACAAATTAATTAGTTATAATGATTTGGAGGAACTAATAAATGACAAAATTTTATTTATTTTCTCATTTACTATTTATAAATTAGTTGAAAATTTGATGAGAACTAAACTAATTTTGTAATGATATAATAGAAACGATACCTTACCTCCCAACTTTCTTTTGTAAATTCCGGTACATCTCCTTGACTCCCGTGTCTGCTTGTCGAAGGAGTAGAGTCCGGGCTCCAAAGTTCAGTCTCGTTTTCGATCAGCATAAATCCTCGACTTTTAATCTGTAATTAAAATCCAAATTTTTACATCACTTAACTGACTTACATTAAAACGTAATATTACTTCTTCTTCATCAATTTCTCCGTACAGTTGAGGAAACCAGGCCTGAATAAAATTATAGAGATCATCAACTCTGTTACGGGGAACACTGAACCAATACTCTGGTCTCATCTTCTTTTTACCATACGACATGAGCGGAGTAGATTTGGGTATTGGTTTGTCCAATGGTTTTCCCATTCTAAGCCTCAAGTATAATGGAGGATCCTCGCAAGATCGTGCAGGCGTTGGAATTAATTCTAAAATGTTATTATAGTAGCATACACGATACACAGAGGGTAGTTCATTTTGTCTATAAACGAAAAATGTATAGTACTAAATAAATAAAGTTATTTTTATTTTGTTCAAAAACTTACTATCAAAGGAAACAAACAATTCTGGCATGTCTTCAACCGACACCATTGATCTATAATCTAACTTAGGCTGAAGCGATTTCGATGGTTTAGACGACTCAGTCGGCTGTCTTATAAACGTTCCCACAGATG
The DNA here is from genome assembly GCF_000699045.2 of Agrilus planipennis. Classification (NCBI taxonomy): domain Eukaryota; kingdom Metazoa; phylum Arthropoda; class Insecta; order Coleoptera; family Buprestidae; genus Agrilus; species Agrilus planipennis. The sequence continues at coordinate 249,711 of NW_020439153.1, read as the reverse complement.
ATCTCCTACAATTTAATTACTATTATCTATAAAATTAATGATTTGGTGATGGGCGCATTTTTAAGTTAAAATATGGAAGTTGTCAATACAGCAAGGGATCATTTTTGATAGATATATCTCACTTACATTTACGATTAAATGCGAACATTATCTGCATTCATGTTGGAAAATAGCAATACGGTTGTTTACATACACACATTTTATGTAAACAATAATTAATGCATATATTAAAAATTAAAGTGGTGAATGCAACAAAAAAGCAAACATGTTTATTGGGTACCAAACTAAAACATTTAATACAGCTCAATTTTAAAGAATAATTGCAACTCATACATAAGTAAGACAAGTATACTGTTTGTCAATAGTTTTTATGCTATTAAAACTAAGTTGTCTCTTAAGATTTCCTATGAATTTCACTCCTCTACTCCATTTATTATTATTGTTTGTGGTAGTCGCAGCCCTTTCTATTGCCTAATTATTTTAAACAACTCAGTTTCAACAGGGTGTTAAAATATAATAATAAATACTAACAATTATTTTTGTTTAACAGGGAAGAAATCTGACAGGCATGCATGCATCAAGCGACAAGCAATAACAGGTATACGATAAACAACAGATAGGACACAGCAACAACGGCAACGTACCCAACAGCTTCAACTGATGCTCCCAAAGAAGCACCCATCGTTCCAACCGAAGCACCTAAGGAGCTTACCGAAGCACCCATTGTATTAATGATGTTAGTAGGAAAGAAAGCGCATGCACCGCCGCTCGCGGCAGAAGTTGTTACAGAAGAAGCGTTAGCAGGATCGTTGATATTTGCGCCGGAAACGGCGATGCAGCTGGGCGACGGTGTATTGGCGCATGCGTCCATACTATCCTCCGACGACGTTTTGCTCGAAAACAAACCCGTGCTGAAGTTAACGAAATTCTTTGAAGAGCTCAATACCACCACCCAAACGAACAACGTCACACCAATATTAATTTTAACTCCTTTTACCAAATACTCTAGAAGCTTTTCTAGTGTATTTGCTTTTACAGAATTCAAAAGATGGTGCTGCAAAGTACTGCAGTCTACGCAACATCAGTGCATCGGTAGAAAATATACGTAAAATTTATGGCCTTATGAATTAAATATGGAGTTTGACCGTTGTCGTTGGGAAATACTAACTTATTTTGATATTACACTATGAGTATCTAGAAACTACTCATGGAAATAGTAATTTTTAGCTTTTACAATTTAAAAATTGTAAAAACAGTGAAAAAAACCTTTCTGAAATATTAGTGCTACTTCAAATGGGACGGATATCTGAAATGTGATCATAATCATAACGAAATAAATTACAGTGAAATGTGTGGTGCTGTCTAAGAATCATGTCGGTGTTGTGGGAAGAGGAAATACCCGTCGTAATAATATAGGTTACTGATATCACTTATCATAATGGATTTTCGCTGTGTGTAGACGAAGTATTCAAATTATTTAAATGTTTGTATAGTGCTATATTTTAAGCTAGCCAAGCATTCAGAACATCATATAAAAGTTAATTTTCTACAGTTTGTTTCAAACACACTACATTAAAACACGAAAAATTTTAGAGGCTTAGAATATAAGGGTATATTAATAAAGAAGACGTGATGGAAAGTGTATTAAATTATGTAATATTGTTCGTATTAAATTTATCGCAATTATTACACTATTCTAAGCCGTCGTATAAAAACACCTAGAAAAGATTATTGGATGTGCTTTATCATGAACTATACGTCACAAAATCATTTACTCAAAAACTGTGGCTGCAATTGTAATAACTGTCTCATAAAAGCAACGAACGGAACGTGAACTCAATTATTTCATAATCACAACAACAACTCTCTTACCTGGAGAACACTTTCGAGAATACTGATGTGTGTTGTGAGTCCGCTGAATGTGGTTGTTGCTGACTAGATTTCTCTTGATCCTTGTCCGTTGAGAAAGTTTCCATCCAAGATAACGGGTAGGAAAGACGTTTTAACATCTGAAAATAATAGTATGTATTAAATTAGCTGTTAAGGCTTACGGTTAATCTTTTGCTAAGAAATACTACATTCTTCTTCATCAACTAAAAACTAATCAATTCAACCAAATGTTAGATAATTACTTCACTCAGATGGTTTTACCTTATTCTTCCTGTTTTGTTCTCCCGTTTCTCTTTCTGACAATGTCTCTTTTTTCTTCTCCTTTTGAGTAGTAGTTACATCTGTAGTTTCTGAAGTGTCCGTGTTTGAGTCCAGACTGAATGATACTGAACTGGTTTTCTTGCGAGCAGGGCTTTCTGTATCGCTGCTTCCTAAAACGTGAGATGCTGGCAGAGGCAGTGCTGGTACCCAATCGTTCGAGAGTATTATGTCCGCATCACTGTATTTTGTTTTTACGGGAATCGGTTGAATTGGAGGAACTATAGGCGGCGAAGGGGAAGGTGGAAGTGGTGGTGCAGAGGGAATAGGAGTGAAATCATGTACGTCTATTCCTGAATCATGGCAACTTTCTTTAGTTAAGCTTTCTTTCTCGTTTTCTTTCAATTCCTGATATGATGGTGTTAACGGTTCTGATATTTCCTCCACATCCATTGACCTTACGAGGTTTAAGATGTGTTAATTGTGAGTGAAAAAAAAAAATGATAACAAGGGAGATCTTACTCTCTATCCTTGGATGGCACAGCCCAATGATGATCCAGCAATGATTTACGTCTGTCTTCTACGCTATATTTATTATCACCAGATTCTATATTTACAGGTGTGACTAGTTCTCTTTCGAAAGCTTTTGGGAAGGCGTCTCCTTCACGTTCAGCACTCGAACAAACCGATTCGGCATCGTCTCCTGCAACTGTCACATCTAAAACTACTAACACACAAGTCTTGTACCTTCTTTATCGACCACACATGAGCGATTTATTTCTTTACATTGTTTACCACAATTTTTATCCTTACCAAGTTCCGGAAAAGTTTCATCCTTGACCATAAGCGAGTCGGGCTCGTGATCATCGCCAATGCTCTTCTCGTTCATTGATGATTTTCCATGATAGATCTCAGGTTTTTCGTATTGCATGTTCTGATCTTGCGATCGTACACCGTGTTGTCCGGTGCGCATGTGCGCAATGTCGTAGTATATGGCGACGTTGACTACGAATTCCATTGGTGCGATCACACCATATGCTTCGGGTCCGTGTTCGATTACGAGCGTGTCGGACACGTTCGGATCGAACATAACGGCGTTAGGGGTGACGAGAAGCACTCCTCCCACCACTCCCTGTCCGTCGGTGATATGGCGTACGTTGATCTTAAGGAAACGAGCGGTAAACGGTGACGAGTCAGATAGACTTCCGCTGGCAACAGCGCTGTCTGTCGATCCTGATCCAAAACCTGCCACTGAGGGTGTTCTGATACGCTCCACGTGTCCAGGCTTCGGACTGACCGGTCGTAAGTTTTCCAGGAGTTCTGAAAATATAAATAACATACTTAGTATTAATGCTTCCTGCATAATTCCTTTAGAATAACAACCACAGAAAGCCTAATACACAACCTATTTGGATTTACTTACATAGGTATTACATACTCTAAAATTATTTTCAAATATGGTTGACTTCCGGCTATACCGGTGCAATTTTTTTTTAAAAATCTGACGATGCTTGATCGGTTTTGATTTGTTTGACGTTTGTTGAAAAAAATGTCAGTTACAATACCTTCAAAAATTATAAACAACTTTGAAACCATTAAATTAGAATAAATTAAAGAGTTTTCTGGTTAAAACTGATGTGTTAAATTGCCTTACGTTTTACCTGTGAACTGTAAAACTTGAAGACTTTGAAACATGGATAACTGGATCTTTATTAAGACAGAAGATAGTTATAAAGGAATGCTGTTATGGGACAGTGTATATCATCCAATTATCGATAAAATTTGGACTACTACAAATGTCTCAGAATTTTTCTAGTTTTTTTACTTTATACTGTGTAGAATTGAGTAATACGAGGGTGGATTGATAAGTTTCCGGCCTAACCAAGAGATGACGCCACTAGGCCTACCTTGAGGTGACATTCTATAGTACCATCCTTGGATAGCTTGTAGCTATAGTTTCAGCCCGATCTCCTTGCTAGTGTAGGTTTGACAGCACG
>NW_020439153.1:242312-245196 GCF_000699045.2 Agrilus planipennis | reverse complement strand
TCTTTATTAAGACAGAAGATAGTTATAAAGGAATGCTGTTATGGGACAGTGTATATCATCCAATTATCGATAAAATTTGGACTACTACAAATGTCTCAGAATTTTTCTAGTTTTTTTACTTTATACTGTGTAGAATTGAGTAATACATAGATACTATTATAATTTTATTTAAACAAACCTTTTTCCTCTGAAGGAAGGTCTTCGTACAGAGTTGGTATTGGAGTTTTCTTCTCGTCAGATACATCGTTGTCTTCTTTTTTCGTTCTGTCGGGCACTTGCAATTTCTGACCCGGGAAAATGTATGGAGTTGCCAAACGATTCAACTTTGTCAGCTCCGAAGGTGTTGTATCAAATCTAGCAGCTACTGAAGTTAACGTATCTCTATCTGATACCTTTAAAAGTAAAGAGAAACGTTTTATATTTAATTATATTATTTTCTTCCGTTTTTAGCGCTAGTCAATTTGATTATTAATTGAGAATTTTAATCCTGGATTTTTGGAAATTAAAAAATCGCCCCAAAGAATGTCATAAAATGTTCACAGAGGGTGTTGTTAAAGTCCACTTTTACCACTAAATAATTAATCTTATCACAATACTATAGTAATAGTAAAACTACTAAATTTTAAATTAGATCATATTACTATATTTTGAATATTTAAGTATTTAATTTTCCAACATTCGGACTGAAAATATTTTCTCCTTCATGATATATGAACGAAAAGAACGAAAACTTACAATGTACGTAATAGTTGGATCTGGCGGTTCCTTTTTGCTTTCCCTAACGGTTGGCAATTCACCATCTGTAAAAAATATAATAAGCACAAACTCTTATTTTATATTTCGTGTACATTAAAAGTAACAGCCGGTTTAATTACGAACGCGCGCAAAGTATGTACGTGACCATTTTCCGCAATTTAACTTTCAACCAACTGGAATTGAACAAAGTTTATTGTGTAAAACATAAACAATAGAATAATAAAGTGCGAAAAATATTACTTATTTAAATTTGGAAAAATATTTAAATGAGTTAACATACGTTTTGCACAAATCGTGCATACTATTTCGTTTATAAACAAGTTTCTTAAAAAAGCGAACTTATTAGTCCAATTATGAACATAAACTAATTCTTGTATCCTTCGGGAACAGTACCTTTTTCTGAAAATGTCTTTTTCTGTACCCATAACGACGTGCCAACAAAATTTCATGAAGATCGAAATAGACCACATAAAACTAATTTTTTTCTATCCCTCTGCAAATTTTTTTTTTTCGGGATACCCTATGTACTTTTCTGTTCCCTTGACAATGTTCGTACAAAATTTCATAATGATCGGTTGAGTAGTTAAGACAGGAAAAGGCAACAAACAAACAAACACATTCGCATTTATATTAGTTAGGATGTACTACTTGTCTAAAATTGACAATAAGTTCTAGTATAAATGCTTGACGTTATCCAATACGGAACCAAATCGAATATATGTTTAATTAGGTTACTACTATTGTTTTCCATATAAGAAGCTACAAAACCCATCGATCAGACAATGCTGATGGCTACTATTGCTATGTACTCCTTTAGAAATTAGCGTCTGTTAATTTGAATAAGTTTTTCGTTTTTGCCTTTCAAATGAACGAAACGTATGTGATGTAAGTTATTAAAATAATACAAAAATCGGTATTTAAAACAAACAACGTAGAGTGCAATAAATAATAGTTATCTCTACTTTTTTTCTTTATATGTTATCAAATTCCAGCGATAATATTAAATAATAAACATGCTTATCTCATTTCGGAAAACAAAAATCCTTAAACTTTATTTACATTAAAAATATGTCACGGAAAGTAAGCAAACGTGGAAAACGAAAGCTGTATTTTTTACCTTTTTCTTCTGCTTGTTCTTTGATATGAAGACCCTCTAAACTAAAAGGATTTAGGAGGCCATGGTCTACACTCTTACTCCTGGAAAAAAAGAGGCATTAACAAAAATAACGAATAGGTACATGTATTTATGTAATTATTGCTACTTTTTATGAAACTTTTAGGAAATAAAATAAGAAACTCAATATTCTAGTCGTTATAACAATACTGAAAATATTATGCAGGACTTTTAGATCAGGGCTTTAGGGTGCCTGTAAATATCTTGAAATAGTTTTAGCGCTAAAATGGATAATGTGCCAAGGATTGCTAACATGGGGTGTTTTCTCAACTTGGTGCATTTCTTGGAAGTTACCTTTATTATTTCGAGCATTTCGGAACTAAATTTTTCAAAGTTTTAGACAAAGCTTATAAAAGCACAACTGAACTTATACAAACAGTAAGCTGTTTCCTATTGCATTTGGGATTGAGCCGACAATGTTAGGAATTTTTATCTAGCACTCACGCCACCCACTCTTTCCCTAGCTAACCCGTTGAAGGCACGTAATTTCAGATGAATAATTACAGAGGATAAGACAATACTAAGTAATTACTACGATATAAAATATATTAGATATCTCCATCGATAGATAAAAAAGAGATTACGACTTGTTTAATTATAATGTTGATTTAGATATATAGCTTACACTTTCATTCGAAATAAAAGAATAAAAAATCGGATACTTGCTAGAAGATAAAATTCTGTTTGTGATTACTTTCTTTAATCCCTACGCAAGCAGTTTTAGGTATACGAGGGTGGATTGATAAGTTTCCGGCCTGACCAAGAAAAACAAGGTTTTTAAAAATTTTTTTTTTTATTTCTCAACATAATCTCCTCCAAGGCTGATACATTTCTCATAGCGGTGTTCCAGTCTATTAATGCCATCTCTATAGACTGATTCGTCAAGCTCCTCAAAATAACCATTTACAGCTTCGATTACTTCTTCATTGTCCGCAAATCTCTTACCGCCAAGCC
>NW_020439153.1:231612-241966 GCF_000699045.2 Agrilus planipennis | reverse complement strand
TTTTATATATAATACAAGTTCTTCCCCCCTATCAGTCACTGTGAGCTCGAAACTGTTAACATCTTTGCTTTGAGTGGTCGAAATTCACTTTTGTGAACAATTTGCAACCCTAATCATGAATCATTTGACAAAAATTTATAGTGAATTTTCTAGAGAGGACATTATTTTGGTGATTTTACGACTGCGGCGCTAATTGAAAGATCAGCACTAAGTGGTTCTCCAATGGATTACTCTAAAACTTCAGAGATTAATTGCAAAGTTCGACTATTATAAACTGTTTCTACAATTTTTGCTACTTATTTACAATGAGTCAACCCAACCTTTCCCTTTTGCCCAATGAAAAAGAAAGTAAACTTTGATAATGTAATTGAGTATTTCAGCAAAATGTCTTATTTTGGAATAAGGTATGGGAGCTCAATAGAAAACTACCCCGGGTGCCAATCCAAAAGCTACACCGCGGCCACAACTAACATTTCTTAAAATTTCATTAACTATTTTAATTCTTTTAAGTTTCTATTTTGTTTTAATTACTTCTTTCTAAATATTAAATATCTTCACAATACCAAAATGTGATTGAAAAGCAAGAACTTTTTGTTTTTGAGATACTTTATTTCGCGTTTTGCAATCTGCCGATATTGAATCATTGTATCCACCCTCGTATATCTACCTATCTGTTTCTATTGATTTTTTTTAATGTAACAATCCCGTAGTGTGAAATGCATTCAATATAACTTTAATTTTTAAAGTTATTTATATCTATTTTTAATTATTTTAACGAATTCTAAAATACCATATATTTTGGCAAAGACCTTGAGAAACAATACCTGTTAATTTAGAATGCACAGAATATTTGTTTACTTACAAACAACAGAAATATGTATTAAATTTTCCGTAGTTTAATGCAATGTTTATCCTGATTGACATTTGTTCATTAATATAACAAAGCGACAGAAACGTAAAAGATAAAAATACTAATTAAAGTATTTTATCTAAACACCGAACAATAGTAGAAAGATTTCCTTCGAAATATTGTTGAACGAAAAACTTAATATGCGTAATGTATTTACAAATAAAAAGGATAATAGTAATATTTGTGGAACTTCTTTTATAAATGGTATGATTGTTAATGCTTTTATATTAATTTATGCCTTCATTTAAAGTTTGATGTAAAATAATGCGCAAGTTTGTATTCATTACGTGCTACTTACATTCAGATACCTTACCATAAGGCATTTATTAATTACATAATTTATTTTAAAATTGTTTCTTTAAAAGGTTATAATTGCAATTGAAACAAAAGATCATGCAAACGAGCATTTTTAGAAGGCTATCCCAGTAGCCTTTTTAATAGAAATTAAAAAAATAATATGTATTTCGAAAACAATAATAATTTAAATTGCATTTCTTTTTTAATTACTTAACTACATTTACAACTCGAGTAAATATCAAAATGAATAAGTGCTTATTAAAATGATTTGCGCACCGTACTTATCACGTATTAAATCTAACGCTTGAAATACTTCAGTAGCAGCAAATACCCACTAGGTGGCGATAGATTACCCGTACTTGGATGTAATATAGAAACAATTAAAAGTTTAAGGAATAAAAACAAATACTAATGTTTGACTTCCACCACTTTCGGTTCCACTTTTTGCCCACACCGGAAAACACTTTCGTAGTGTTGTATAAGGTTATTACTGCCTTTTACACCCCTATTCACATACTACTTTTGGTTTGTGGGGTTCTAAAAGCAATTAGTTCAACAGTTGTACTGTCTTTAATGATGTTGATGGCGTCTTCGATGTATAGATTAAAAAGTAGCGGTGACAGTGTGCATCCCTGCCTAACTCCCTTCCTAATATTTACTTCTCTACGTTGCAGCCCCATCTCTATAACTGCCTGTTGCTCTTTATACAAACTTATCACCAGATTCTATATTTACAGGTGTGACTAGTTCTCTTTCGAACGCTTTTGGGAAGGCGTCTCCTTCACGTTCAGCACTCGAACAAACCGATTCGGCGTCGTCTCCTGCAACTGTCACATCTAAAACTACTAACACACANTTTTTGACGCATGTAAAGATTACTGATACAAAAATTGGTTACAAATAAGAGAACAACCAGTTCCTTTTAGTTTGTATCCAATCAGTTATCAGTCCGATAGCTACGCGTCCATAACGTTTTTTATACGTATGTATACTGATGCATGTACAGGAACAATATTCCTTTTTTATGATGCCATTTTATTATTCGGACCATAAAACGTACATAGAACGCATTAGCCGATAATGGTTGTGAAAGTATTAAAAATCGAATGTAGAAATTGGCTTTCTTATCTATAAAGGCACGAAACTCTTTCGCAAAGAAACAAAAAGTATCAGTCTATCGAAGAAAACATTGACAACTATTGTACAGGCATGATATTAGGACTAGCGTTTTCAAAAAAAAAAAAATGTGCGCCATTTCTACTAATAGTTACAGCAGGTCGGCATTAGGTGATAAAACTTAATTTTGAAATTGATTGGGTGTATGCTGCGGCATTGATCCTTGACCCCATAATTGGAAACATTTTCTATGAATGCATGTGGAGAGGAATTTAAAAACAAATTTGATTACATCTGCGTATATATTCCGCTAAATTCGTATCAAAAAGCCCTAAGGCAGAAATTTCTAAGGATACACATAATTCCGACGATGGTAAAGATTTAGATGTGAAATTTTTGTTTAAGAAGAGTAGTTCTTTCCCCTTATTAGTCACTGTGAGCTCGAAACCGTTAGCACAATTGCTTCGAGTGATCGAAATTCACCTTTGTGAACAATACTATGACGTAGTGTCGGCCATCATTCTTTTCTAATTGTTGCTGTTGTCGGCCATCATTCTTTTTCAATTGTTGCAGTTGTCGGCCATCATTCTTTTTCAATTGTTGTCGCATTGTTACCGATGTCGGCCATCATTATTTTCTAATTGTTGCTGTTGTCGGCCATCATTCTTTTTCAATTGTTGCAGTTGTCGGCCATCATTCTTTTTCAATTGTTGTCGCATTGTCACTGATGTCGGCCATCATGGTTTTTTAATAGATACATAGTAATCAATGATTAAAATTGAAAGGAATTGTTTGTAAATAGGTATGCAACACATAGTACACTTCAGCTTAAGAAATTGCTGATACTACCTTTCATATACGTAATACTGACTGTGCTTACAGCACTCATAATTTCTTTTATATATAATGCAAGTTCTTCCCCCCTATCAGTCACTGTGAGCTCGAAACTGTTAACATCTTTGCTTTGAGTGGTCGAAATTCACTTTTGTGAACAATTTGCAACCCTAATCATGAATCATTTGACAAAAATTTATAGTGAATTTTCTAGAGAGGACATTATTTTGGTGATTTTACGACTGCGGCGCTAATTGAAAGATCAGCACTAAGTGGTTCTCCAATGGATTACTCTAAAACTTCAGAGATTAATTGCAAAATTCGACTATTCTAAACTGTGTCTATGATTTTTGCTACTTATTTACAATGAGCCAACCCAACCTTTCCCTTTTGCCCAATGAAAAAGAAAGTAAACTTTGATAATGTAATTGAGTATTTCAGCAAAATGTCTTATTTTGGAATAAGGTATGGGAGCTCAATAGAAAACTACCCCGGGTGCCAATCCAAAAGCTACACCGCGGCCACGACTAACATTTGTTAAAATTTCATTAACTATTTTAATTCTTTTAAGTTTCTATTTTGTTTTAATTACTTCTTTCTAAATATTAAATATCTTCACAATACCAAAATGTGATTGAAAAGCAAGAACTTTTTGTTTTTGAGATACTTTATTTCGCGTTTTGCAATCTGCCGATATTGAATCATTGTATATATTTTTATCTGTTTACATTTAAGACAGTGTTGGAATCTTTTTGGAACGTGATAATTTATTAAAACCGTCTACCGTTTTAGAAATTTTCTGTTGACTTTATCAAAGTGTGTACATAAACGAAGATATGCATATATTTACGTCAAAGCTCCATCAATGTATTACTACATGATGGCCTAGTTTTCTAATTCTATCTTATTAAACTTTGATGTTTTTTTAAAAAAATCAGAATCGCTCTGTCACGTACACAAAAGCTGTTTCCTTTCTAATATCAGAATATATTACTTACATTAGTAAAACAATATTTAAACAAATTATTTAGATCACTCATAATAAATGTTTCGATAAAGTCCCCGAAGATAATCGTTTTTTACTAGCATCCCATTATGTACACACTACAATATATTTTTCAATACTTAATCCTTTCAAAAGTCCGCTAGTAAACAATAAGGACAAAGCATTAGCGAATTAATTTTACGCACAACAGATAATCTCAAATTAATGATGAAAAAAAGGAAAAAACTGAGAAAATATCGAAAATTAGAATATACGAGTTATTAATCGGGCAATTTTTGAATCACTCTGTATACAAACAAACTTTCCAGCATTTCATTTTAAAGCAATAAACTGCATTAATACCTTTTTAATTTTATAACCCATTTTTATTGTATTAAATGTAATAACTTTTTAATCTTTTTATAATAAACGGTGTGTAATAAGCGGTCACATTTTACTCTTTTTTTTTTTTAAACGGATATGGTTAATAAAACTGACAATAAAATGGGACAATGTACGTTTATTTTTACGGTAAACGCTTAAATATTCTCAGTATAGGCCGTTTGCTTTAAATGCTTCCATAAAAGTGCATGGGTTATTCGCACTTTATTGGACAAATGTACCATATAAACTCGTGGTGTATGCATTACTTGTCGCAGTCGGTACTTACATACTGCGAATGCTCAACAAGTTAAACCCGATCAAACTACTAAATGGTACACTAACAATTTCAATCCGAATTTTTATTTTAACATGTTGTAACACTGTTATAAATTACCCAAAATTTGATTAATATATAATATTGGTATGCAGGGGAAGAAAAAGTAGGAAAAGAGCGAATATAAGGATAGGAGACGAAAAATTAGAAGAATTAGCTGATTTTAGATATCTAGGAAGTCAGATAAGTCAGGACGGAAGGAGTAGTAGGGATATAAGGCAGAGGATAGCGCAGGGTCGGGTCGCCTTCAATAAAAAGAAGTCACTTCTATACTCGCAAATGGTTAATTTAGAAAATCGAAAAAGACTGTGTAAAGGAGTATGTTTGGAGCGGGACGTTGTATGGGTGCGAAACATGGACGGTGGGCGTGGCGGAAAAGAAAAGGTTAGAAGCGTTCGAAATGTGGTGTTACAGAAGAATGATGAGGATACCGTGGGAAGAGAAGGTTAGAAATGAAAAGGTATTAGAATGGGAGAACAGAGGACTCCAATAAAAAATGGGTGAGATAGGTTGGTAAGACACCTTCTCAGGCATGAAGGTCTCGTCAGAGACATGAGACAGAAAGAGGAGTTAGGAGGAGTAGAGGTAGATCTAGATTAGATTACTGTTCGCAAATAGTTAATGATGTAGGATGTTCTAGTTTTAGGGAAATGCAAAGATTAGCTCAGCATAGGAAAGGGTAGAGGTGCGTGTCCAACCAGTCTTAGGACTGATGAGCTGGTGATGATGATGATAAATATTTATTATAAGAGTTAAAACCAAAACTAAAAATCTTGTGTCAATAGGCGAAACAAAACGAAATTGGTTGTTAAAAATTACGTGCATTTTGTCCCCATTTCGACTAAAAATAAAAAATACTACCCCTAGCTATCATTGGATTTAACAATAGTACGCATTGAAATGGGTATTGAAAAGTGAAATGCATGAATGAATTAGTCATAAAATAAAAGTATAAATGAAACAAGAAAAACATTTTTTTCGCGTAACTTTTTTGGCGAAATAATCTATAACATCGTCATAGCTTACAGTGCCTCTGTCAGTATCAGAGTCAGAAGGCGAAAATCTTTCGTGAATCAATGAAGGCCTCTGATAACTAATTCTTCACTCGTTCTAAACAAGGACAACTCTTTCTCCAGAACAATTTGTGATAGGAATTCAGTGCTGTGTATTGAAAATCTTTGAGACTGAGTTTTTACGTTCTATTGGCAAATCGAGCACTGCCTTTGTCATTTTAGGCTCATGTTTCTACTTCTAACTAGCCCTTGGTATCTGAGATGCTGTTCTTCAACCTATCTTGCGTATTTCTTATTGTATTCCATAACGCCTGTTCTCCTACTCATTCTAAATCTCCTCATTTTTAGACTTTTCTATTTACTTATTAACGTCAATTCTTCACGCTTCACACCCTATAGACCGTTGCTCCAAATATACTCTTTTAATAATCTTTTTCAAAGTTCTAAACTAACCGATCGCGAGCTAGGAAATTGCCTGATGCGTGGACTTCAAGGACCTTAATTGTGTAGCTAATACTAATCTAGAAGATCAGATAACTGAGGATCAAAAAGTGGTAGAGATATAAACCAAGGGGCATATACCTCCCGGTCGCGAAAGGCGGATGGTATTATGACATTTTCTGGGACATGAAGGGCTAGTTAGACATACTAGGAGCAGAAACAGGAATAAAGAGAAGTAAAGGGCATATATTTATGAGATTTTTGTCCCTAAATACTTCGTAGTTAGAAGATGAGAAGAATACCTTAGAATAGAGAAAATTGGAGATTCATATCCATGACTTTGTAATGATGAATGCTTTAATGTTTATCATTAGAGAGGAACTAGATGGTGGCTTCGCAGGGCAATCGGAAAACTGACAATCAAATTAATTTAACACTTTTTTTGGAATTCTTAAAAATGAATGTTTTCTCCAGAAATAATGATATAACGGATTATGTGGAGATTCTATGAGATTCTTTGTAACGAGTGCGATACATTAGACGTAGACCAACCAGGAAGATCCATTAAAACTAGACTTAAAGAATACTTACGCAATAGAAAATACACAATGCGTCACGTTAGGATCGATTAAGGTTGGTTAGGTCGTGTATAGTTATAATTCATTCGCTGGTAAATAATAAACCTGCAAACGCTTATTTTCTTCTTTTTGCCTATTCCTGTAAGTTAATAATTTGCTTTGTAAGCATATCAAGTTATGCATAATGCGTCATGGACGTTTCTTTAAATGCGCGCAATTGAAATTATTCAAGCAGAGGGATAATGTTTCATACTCAAGAAACTAGTACATTATTAAAAAAAGCGCTGTCCTTTTTGATTAACTGTCTAAATTGATTGGTAGCAATATAAATTACTTCTGGCTCACTGATGATGAATGTTCGTAATATTCTTATTAAACGGAAATTTGGAAAGATATCTTTCAGTATGGCAATTTGGCGGACAAGGCAGCCATATTACACCTCTGTAAAATCAGTTCCACTATTGGGATCCGTCAAATGGGAGGAGCCTAAAAACATGGCGCCGATTAGGGAAAATTTATCGTAGTTCCTATAGTGTACCGTGCAATTTTCAAGTTCTTAAATTACGATAAAAGTATTGACACAATATGTGATTGGGCTGACACAAAGCCTCGGAAAGGAAATTTCGTTGAAGGTGAGCGTGTTTTTAATGTCAATCACATTATAAAATTAGGAAATAACAATATAATCCGGAAGCTACCCTTCAAATTCCGTCAAGTTTACTGCCTACTTTTTGCAAACTTCGGATTTAAACAGTGATTCACGTTATATAATTGACGAGGTGATTCTGGGTGATTTAAGCAATATCATATCAATGACTTGCACGTGCAAAGCCGATTTAAGAGAACCTTGCAAACACATTATTGCAACTTTGTTGTATTGCAGCAGGTAGGTTCTTAACCTCAAAATACTTATATCGTATCATTAGAATTGTGTTAAATCAATTACACAGNAGACATTGTCAGGGGCTCAGAAAAGGACATAGGGTACGTTTTATCCAGAAAAACAATACTGTTCCCGAAGGATATAAAAATTAATAGTATATAGTCGTCTGTGATCTTTAACACGTATGTAGAACACGAACGCCAGCGAAGCCGCGGGTAAATTATATCATCAAATTTTGTACACATATTGCCAGGGGTACAAAAAAGGATATAGAATACCTTTTCTAGAGAAAAACAATCATTTCCCAGGATACAAAATTTAGTTGTATATGGTCGTCGATGATCTCTGACACGTATGTAGGATACGAACGCGCGAGAAGCCGCGGGTAAAACCTGCCATAAAAATTTGTACAGACATTGTCAGGGGCTCAGAAAAGGACATAGGGTACGTTTTATCCAGAAAAACAATACTGTTCCCGAAGAATAGAAAAATGTGTTGTATATAGTCGTCTGTGATCTTTAACACGTATGTAGAACACGAACGCCAGCGAAGCCGCGGGTAAAACCTGCCATAAAAATTTGTACAGACATTGTCAGGGGCTCAGAAAAGGACATAGGGTACGTTTTATGTATGCCCATTTGACGGATCCCAATAATGTATTGGAGGTATTCGTATTCCTGTATCAAAAATGTCCCTCCTTTTTTGGATTCGTTGTAAGTAAGGTTTGTTCTCATTTCCATAGACTTCCTTTTTTGAAGGATTTCCGGAGGAGATTCGCATCAAGATGCCCGAAGATTTTTGTGATGCCTTTTTAAATATCTACATCCGGTTTGATTTTTCATTTTAGACAATTTGAGTGCGTTCGGAGTTACATGTACGATTATGTTCCGGGTCTCGCTTTAATCCATAAAAATCCCATCGGTAATAGTACATATACAACTTGCTATTACCAACTTAACATAAACAAATTAAATTATTTGTAACAATATGTAATAAATGATTGTTATTATTATACGGCGTGGAAATAATTACTCTCTACGTTTTCGTACTGAGGTTTTCAAATATACGCAATGTCACGAGAATCATACATAAACTCTGCTTGTTCTAAACACACAATTCTACGTACTTACGAATGCGAGAACAGGTGGAAGTTGAAATTTATAAACGTTAATAATTTGGCTGATTTCCCCAAGCCCGCTTTATATTCACGTACATAAACAACGCAAAATTGAATAAAATAAGCTGCTGCGTTTCTATTTCTGTACGTTTGTCAAAAATTCCTTCTGCGAACCGTCACTAATGTATTTATTACGTAAATTAATATTTATTAAATAATAATATATGCTAACGTGGCAGAAATTCCATACGAAATACGATACATCTTTAAAAGAACGGTGCGCCGGTAACTTCGTAGGTATTTACAATTGCAAATAAGACATAAAACAGTTACACTAACTTATTACAGTGGTGTTCATAATGTAAGGTTCACTTCAATTCTATTGAAAAAGAAAAATGCATTTCTTTTGACAATTCCAATACATACAATGATAATCACCTAATGCAAATTTGTCGTTGTAGATGGATTATTTATAAAATAGACACCAACGCGAGCGAAGCGGGTAAATTATATCATCAAATTTTGTACACATATTGCCAGGGGTACAAAAAAGGATATAGAATACCTTTTCTAGAGAAAAACAATCATTTCCCAGGATACAAAATTTAGTTGTATATGGTCGTCGATGATCTCTGACACGTATGTAGGATACGAACGCGCGAGAAGCCGCGGGTAAAACCTGCCATAAAAATTTGTACAGACATTGTCAGGGGCTCAGAAAAGGACATAGGGTACGTTTTATCCAGAAAAACAATACTGTTCCCGAGGAATAGAAAAATGTGTTGTATATGGTCGTTGATGATGTTTGACACGTATTTAGGACACCAACGCGAGCGAAGCAGGGGGTAAAGCCTATCATCAAATTCTGTACGCCTATTGTCAGAAGTTCAGAAAAGGACATACGGTACGTTTTATTCAGATAAACAATACTGTTTCCAAGGGAAACAAAAATTAAGTCTTGTGGTCGTCGATGATCTTTGACACGTATTTGGAACACCAACGCGAGCGAAGCCGGGGCCAAAACTTAATAATTTAATAAAAAGTTTTCAATATTGGTCAACATTGACAGTACTCAGAGATACCTTCCTATTTCTCAAAAAATTTTAGATCATCATATGTAGTTTTTAAAAGATAACAATATACAGCGTAAACTCTATATAACGACACTTAAGGAACTGAACATTTTTCGGCGTTATAAAGAGTGGTCGTTAAATGGAGAGAAATAAAAGATATTATTTTACTATTCTATAATAATATGCATTTACCAATATAGTACACATTATGCACACGAATATTATTATTCATACATTCCGTATAGCCTGTTATCTTCGTCTGATGTTTTTTGCTGCTCCAATATTTTAATTGTATTTTGTTACGCATCTTACTCATATCTTGAGATACTGCTGGATCAATTTGATTATATAAAAAGTATTTTTTTAATAGTTTCGCTGCATCAAGTGCT
>NW_020439153.1:227716-229066 GCF_000699045.2 Agrilus planipennis | reverse complement strand
ATTAACTTTTTATTTGATTTAACTTTAGAAGAAAACTTCGTCGACTCCATCATCAAAAAAATTTTTACTTTTTTAACGTGTTTTATTATTTTAATAAACAATTTTACAATTTGCGTGCACAGTTCCTATGTAAATTTTTCCCTCATTCGAGTTATAAATTTTGCCACCAGATGGTGTATGCCCATTTGACGGATCCCAATAATGTATTGGAGGTATTCGTATTCCTGTATCAAAAATGTCCCTCCTTTTTTGGATTCGTTGTAAGTAAGGTTTGTTCTCATTTCCATAGACTTCCTTTTTTGAAGGATTTCCGGAGGAGATTCGCATCAAGATGCCCGAAGATTTTTGTGATGCCTTTTTAAATATCTACATCCGGTTTGATTTTTCATTTTAGACAATTTGAGTGCGTTCGGAGTTACATGTACGATTATGTTCCGGGTCTCGCTTTAATCCATAAAAATCCCATCGGTAATAGTACATATACAACTTGCTATTACCAACTTAACATAAACAAATTAAATTATTTGTAACAATATGTAATAAATGATTGTTATTATTATACGGCGTGGAAATAATTACTCTCTACGTTTTCGTACTGAGGTTTTCAAATATACGCAATGTCACGAGAATCATACATAAACTCTGCTTGTTCTAAACACACAATTCTACGTACTTACGAATGCGAGAACAGGTGGAAGTTGCCATTTATAAATGTTAATAATTTGGCTAATTTCCCCAAGCCCGCTTTATATTCACGTACATAAACAACGCAAAATTGAATAAAATAAGCTGCTGCGTTTCTATTTCTGTACGTTTGTCAAAAATTCCTTCTGCGAACCGTCACTAATGTATTTATTACGTAAATTAATATTTATTAAATAATAATATATGCTAACGTGGCAGAAATTCCATACGAAATACGATACATCTTTAAAAGAACGGTGCGCCGGTAACTTCGTAGGTATTTACAATTGCAAATAAGACATAAAACAGTTACACAAACTTATTACAGTGGTGTCCATAATGTAACGTTCACATCAGTTCTATTGAAAAAGAAAAATGCATTTCTTCTGACAATTCCAACACATACAATGATAATCACCTAATGCAAATTTGTCGTTCGAGATAGATTATTTATAAAAGAGGCACCAACGCGAGCGGTGCGGGTAAATTATATTATCAAATTTTGTACACATATTGTCAGGGGTACAAAAAAGGATATAGGGTACCTTTTCTAGAGAAAAACAATCTTTTCCCAAAGGATACAAAATTTAGTTGTATATGGTCGTCGATGATCCTTGATACGTATGTAGGATACGAACGCGCGCGAAGCCGCGCGTAAAACCTGCC
>NW_020439153.1:222814-226854 GCF_000699045.2 Agrilus planipennis | reverse complement strand
AGGATCGTCTTCTTCAACAACGTACACAGCTGCAGTTCTTATCTATTTCGGCAACTTAGAAAGTACTGCTCAATGATTTATAATGCCGCATTGTTGTCGTTAAATAGAGTGAGCGTGACGCTATATAGAGTGTAATATTGTATAGAAAACAATGTAAACTAACCAAAGTCAAGCAATTTCGACGTTTTAAGGAGTTTGTCGTTAAATCGAGTGACGTTATAAAAAGTGTACACTGTATTTAAATTATCTGAAAGTTGAATTTTTTAATGACAAAAATCGCAAAAAAGTGTAGATATGTCTATACTCATCATAGTTTCCCTTGTTGAATATAGTTCTGACGTGTGCGATTATCATTGATAATAACACTGACATTTCTGATAAGCGACTTAATTATAGACGGCAGGTATATTAATGCGAATTAGTTTGTGAAATTAAAAACGAAAAAGCAAACTATGATGCAGATCCTTTTTGTCACGAGTTTCAACTCATCACATTGACGTTGCGTCGTGTTTTTAAAGAACCACCACGAGTAAATAAAAATCGCTGCGAATAAAAACCAATGACCACTGGGCAACTTTCACGCTCTATGTCCGTAAATGTGTCTACTGTGTTTGCAAGTCGATAATTGATAGAGTACATACGAACACACGTATTTATATGTTACGTGTGCATTGGCTTGATTGAATTAACGATTCTCTGCAACAGTATTTTGCAATAAGACGAAATCGAAAATACCAGGTATTGCAACTAAGTTCCGAGAATTTGTAAATAAAAGACAACTGAATTAAATTTTGCTCAATATTTCATTATCAGCTTTCACAGCGGTCACTCCCTCTATCTACAAACCAATGCCACCGCCATTCTCACCCTAGGAAACACCATTTGTAGCATATGAGAAGTAATAGAGTTCAGAAGTATTGCCAAAGTTGTCATAAAATCGCGGGTAAAAAACTTGCAATCCAGTTCCTGTATTCGCGGCTAAAAATTTAATTATTCTCGGATGCAATTGGTAAACAGAAAAGGATTCGGTGTCATTTATTAAGGGGATTGACCGCATTAGACCGCTCGTGCCTAGTGTGAATTTTTCCGAAAACATGGGTTTCTATTCTCAACATTGTGACTTCACGCTGCGAGATAAATATGTGATTTTTTGTATGGTATCAGACAAAGGTTCACACTAACTCGGTACGTTTTTGGTTTTCAATAATTCGGCCATTAAATGCTTTTACAAGTGCTTAAATTTGATGCTTCTTGTAGGACACGCATTTTCAATAGAAATTAAAAAATTAAAAAATGTCCTTCGATAGACTTTAGAACAAAGGTTTATCTATGTTACTATAAAATTTCAAACCTCTGTTCCAAACATTAAACTCATGATATCTAGAACCGATAATCTGAATCCCCTTAATGTATCGGCACCTTTTGAGTATGTACTGTTGGCTCGTGCCGAGGCGACTTTTATAAAAGATGTAACCGAGTTAGGTTATATTATTAAATTTAGCGGAACTTAATTGCCACACCCCGTACATTCGTCGGACTAATAGTAATTAAATTGTCCGTGAAAACTAAAATTTTTTTGGAAAAAAGCAGTGGGATATTAGTTTCAAAATGACATCTCTTGGAAGTGTTACTTCAAAGACAGGTCTGACATGCACATTCACTTGCATTGATCTTTGCATTTCCCGAAAACTAGAGCATCCCTCGCCCCTAACTATTTGCAAAAGATAATCTAATCTAAGCATTCTTCTGCTTCTGTTTATGCCTTATATGAAACAAAATTTTTATACCTGCATAATAAGAAAGAACAAAGAAACGTTTCAAGATTAATTCTGCATACAAATAAGTGAATGAATAAAAATGGTAATCAACTTTATAATAATACATATTTTTAAATGTAGACGTAGAAGTTTCGATCTATTTTTAAATCGAAAACCAGTAATATTTATTCAAAAGCAGAGTCATGTTCCATCAAAACTGAGATACCAACAGTTTCTTTTTATGAAAAAACAGAATTTCTACAATACATATTATCGAATAATCGAATAAAAAAATATAGTAATTAAATTACTCTAGCGGATCTGTCTCTGTTTTACAATTTTCTTGTCCCGGAATTCATCAATGTTATTAGATATATACAATAATTAGGTTGATGGAAATCGTAAAGTTGTTTTCCAGCCATAGTTATCAACCACAGTATTGTACTCTGGGTCCTTGGAATGACTGGTCAATCCTACGTTTGGTCAACGCCTTTAGACAAACCTCGAAGATTTAATTTAAAATTTGCCATATCTTAATTATTTTTTTTAATAAGTAATAATAATTTATTTGTTTACACTTTTCCCTGTATTTATGATTTGGAAATCAAACTGTGATTACTATTACTATTTATTTTATTACATTTTGTTGTCCATTATTATAATCATGCTGTTTACTATTAAGAAACAAAAGAGTCTTGTGTTATCTTTGGATTTTTTTATTTTTGCGAATGAGATGGATTTAACGATTAATTAAACAAAGGCATCCCGTCGTCTTTACTAAGATTGATAAGTACCACTAATCCACCCGATAAAAATATTTATAGTCTTGTTTGTCGTAAAATAAAATGTTTTGATTAGGTTACGAATTCCGTTTTTTTTTTTTTTTAATTATTTGAAACAACGTAACATCAATGCTTACTTGCGAATACAATTTGTAATGTGATGTTTTATTCAATATTTCCAATGGAAATGCACAATGTGGGGCTCGGTTGTGTGAAGTTATTTAGTTTTGAACCGTATGAAAAAGCTGAGCGATTGCCAAAAAATGCAATTTCCATGCAAATGTTTTATTTCGTTCGTTAATGGCAAGCAGTCTACCTTGACTCAAAACAAATACCGCAACGCCGTCGAAAACAGCTACACGCACATGCTTATAAACACATTTTAAAGATAGCAGTATCTCGGTATAATTTCATTTTGAAAAAAACTACGAAATTCTAAAGACGAACTAATAAAATAGATGAATAAGTTCTCAAAAATTTGACAGAATTGTGTTTTGAGAAAACTTCTATGTACCATTCAAAGGAAAGCGTATTTAAAAATGCAATACATTGCTATCAAACTTTCTACAATTTAAGAGAACTTAAACTTATAAGATCACTGGTGTGTCTGTCTGTCCGTCTGTCACAGTCAATTTGCTCCGAATCTACTGGACTGATTAAGTCGAAATTTAGTACACATATGAATTTCTGTGGCCCAAACACGGACGCATAACGTAAATAAATTAATTTTGAATATGAGGGTCATTTTTGGAGGAGCAATAGAAAATTAAAAAAAAAAAGTTTTGCAAATTGTATCGTGCGATATATCAAATGAAACGGCTCGTTGTTAGGGTCTCAAATATATTTTGAAATAAATAGTTTTAAAGTTATTTATTATGAAAATTGACCATTATCTCCGAAAATACTGAATCTAAAATTTTCAAAAAAATGTAGAAAATAGTTCTTTACTTATAGATTACGGGAAAATGAATAAGAAGTCTATGGTGTGAACATAACAACAAAACAATATTGTGCGTAAAAATTTACATTTGCAGTATGGGAGATCATGTTTCTTTTTCAACTACAACGTTAAATTGGTTCTTGGGTTAGGGTTCCGCACGTCTAACTGAAAAAGGGAACCTTTATAGGATCACTTGTGTGTCTGTCTGTCCGTTTTTTTGCGCCATTCTGTACATCGTTAACAGGTTTGGTAAATTTTCTGCCTCACAATCAGATTTAGAACGCTTTGATTCGCTCCTTGGAGGTAACAGAAACGATTTCTTAATTTATATTCATTCCTTTCGTTAGTAATTTATTAACCGCTAGAAATCCATTCAAGATGGGAAAACATACACAGATTTTCACGTAAATACACGGAGAAAACTAAATTTTTTTTATGTCAACGCAGAAATTGCAATTTTCGATTGTAAATGACTGAATTTGCCGTAGAAATAGTAATAATCTAAATTTTGGCATGTTTCTTTAAAAATTTTTTTAGGTTTCTTAATTATTATAATTTAAT
>NW_020439153.1:215765-220854 GCF_000699045.2 Agrilus planipennis | reverse complement strand
TGAACTGTTAATACACGTGGATGCTTACAATCAACCATCTTATCAAACAATTTTAACAGTGAAAATTAAATATTGATGTTACGCGAATTATGTAATGAAATTATTATTTGATAAGGAAGTTGATTGTAAACCTCCACGTGTATTAACAATTCAATTAGCCCGAGGGAGCCCTAAACCGAAGGGCAAAACGTTGGTTATTGGATTAAAATAAAGACCGATTTTTATCTGAATCAAGGTTCATTCATTATTTATAATTGTTTCAAAAATACCTACTTAACTAAAGATTTTATTTCACGACTGTACAATAATTGCGTGAAATATCTAAATAAAAGTAACAAACCGCTTTCATTGTTTTCTTAAATAAACAATGGAAATTACTTTGTTACTATTTTAATTTGGTCTATTGTGTCTGTATATGTTTTAATATATATGCAGCGTTTTATATATTGAAAATCAAAATATAATTTTTGATTACTATGTAAGTATATTTAGCAAATGTTTATACGTCATAGCGATCTTTTTTGACAGTTACATATTTTAGTAAACACGTATTTTAGGGACACCATATTTTCAATCAAATTGTTAACTTGTTGTTGACACTCTTGTTTATAATTCGATCAATGGGTGACGGCCGTGTAGGTTCTAATTACGTTGTACAAATATTTAGGCGTTTCAACTTTTAATGCAAAATTATTGTGAGACTAATTTTCATGATTTATTATTAGGATGCATGTTTAAGGATTCTGTAGACGAAGGCGAGGGTCAATAGATCGGAAAATAGAGGGGATCATGAAATTGGAAAATAGGGGGGACATTAAATCGGAAAATTGGTATAAATACTTATATGAATACTAGGGTATTTTTAAATTTGTANTTTTTTTTACATCAAATAGAAACATTTGAGAGGGTAAGAGTTAGAAAAAAAAATTAAAAATTTTACTTGAAGCACCCTAATGAATACGTATTATACGCATATCTACGCGAAAACAGGCGAAATTCAGCAGGATTATTTTGAAATGTTTCCAAAAACAAAAAAAAAGGATGTAGCAATCTGCGGATTTCAAAATAATAATCAAGAACAAACATTTCAGTGCGCGTTTACAAATTAAAAATCGTTTGCTATTTTCAGCTATTATCATTTTAAACGCAAGTAACACGTATTTCTTAAAATTGTTATTGATATGTTACTTTGTTCTTAGATTTGTTTTTCCTTGAATAAAGTTGAGATTCGTTGGCTAGGTTAAACACAAATAACACTTATCTGGTTAACCCAAATACCTTGAAAATAACCGTAATCTAGACATAAACATGCAAAATCGTTACATAATCTAAATATATAAGTGGTTCGATTCTAGATCAGTTATAATGCAAGATGCAAATACATGGGAAAGGAAATAGATAAATAAAAGCTAATTTTATCAATTTTTTTTGCCAATGTTTAAAAATTGTGTGTGTGTAAGCGCTTTTTTGAGAACATATAACTTCAAAACTTAAATAATTTTTTCCCTTTTTGAAAATACTGTTACGTAAAGAAACAATAAAACAACCAAAACAATCCGACAAATCTTCGGTCGCTGAATTCTAATGCATTACCAATTTTTTTACCCTTTATCAATGAGTAATAGAGAAAGTTGATAAATTAAAACCATTACATTTTTTTGGTAGGAAGTGGAAGTCTTCCCATGACTTATTATAAAAGTAATGGATAATTACATCTATATTTTTGCAACCCTGATATTATTAGCCTCAAAATCCGAATGAAGCTAATTTGACTTGTTTGGTTTTGCTATGCCAATAACATTTTGATTCAGATTCATGTTCTCTGCCAAAAAATACATTGAAAATAATCCTGCCTTTTCTTTTCAAAACCTGATAACACTGCAGTAACGAGTTGAAAAGATGCACTTTTCGGCGTCAGACTCGATCCAGAATTGCCCTAGCGCCTACAGCACGTTAAATTTCTAGAAACCCTAGTTTCAAAATCAACCAAACCAAATTACAATCATCGGGATTTTAAGGTAAAATTTTTTCAAAAGATTGACGCGCTGAAGCAATTCTGACTACTATCTTGGTAGTTTTGTGTTGTTACTCTCCAAAACGCCAAAAATTCAGTTGATGGGTCAATTCATACGAATGCATTACTTATGATGTTGCAATACGATCAAACTTTTTGAAATTACAGTCTGTGAACTTTTTGAATACAGCTGTGGGGTGACTGTTTCCTGATGATGGCAAATATTAACAATACGGCTATAATATGATAAATAGCGTTTGTATGTATGGATTAAATCAATCTTAACATTACATCGTGATATTAGTGATATAGTCAATGTTATGAAAACAAAAAAATTNGTTGTCCGAAGCACTTTTCGGTAACAAAGTTACCTTCTTCAGGGACAGTTTACTTCAGTCCCTGAAGAAGGTAACTTTGTTACCGAAAAGTGCTTCGGACAACTACAGTGTCGTGTTTTGGCGTTGGGGTTTTGAGCTATTCTGTTTGTTCTACAATGAAGAAGCTAAATCGTCGTCCTTTTTCGGAAAGTAATATAATCTAAGATCTACGCAATGGAAATGAATCTGACTGCAATCCTTTTCCACATTCAAGTAAATTACCATTAACGAGGGTGAATTTGGTTCAACGTCCTCAATCTTCTATTTTATTATTACAGCAGGAAGTCAAATAAACAATAGGTTTTACCCGCGGCTTCACTGGCGTTGACGCCCAAAATAAGTGTCGAAGATTATCAACAATCACATCATTCATCATAAGGTCGTCAGTCCTAAGACTGGTTGGACACGCACCTCCACTCTTTCCTATCCTGAGGTAATCTTCGCATTTTCCTAAAGCTTGAACAACTAAAATTTTGTTTACAACTGTAATTCTGAGTATAATTTTGATTTACAAAATAATAGAGAATAAAAAAATCATCAATATTACATGTTAAGAAAAGGATTTGACGCATATAAGAAGGTTTAGATGACGAAGGGGGTGGGGTAGGGAGGATCGAAAGAGGAGGTCTCCCCCACCACTGTACCACAAAAAGGTAGTGGCGGTCTCACCCCCATAAAAAGTTATGGGGGTTCAAAGTTAATAAATATGCCAATTTTTATACATTTCTAGCCATGTAACTGCAATTTTATGTTTCGAAAAGGTCATCGACGACCACATAAAACTAGTTTTTTTCTATCCCTCGGGAACTATTGTTTTACTGAATAAAAGGTATCCTAAGTTCTTTTACGAACCCTTGCAATGTGTGTATTTCTGCATACAATTTTAAATGCAACGACGATAATCATTAACAATTCATCGTAATAAAAAGTAATGAAGAGGCAACAATAAAAGTTAATTTACACTGCGGTAGAAAAAAGAAATAAAATTCATCTTCAATAAAAACGATCGTATAAATTAGGCTGAATGTGATTCTTGGCATTAAAACGACACTGTTGCAAGCATACAGCCATAATACGAAAAATAAAAAACAAAAACGAAAAGCGGCTCAAATCACACACAATGTAGTAAATCTTCATCTGATGGAACACTTTTTGAAAAAGATATGGAGTATATTTCATGTCTAGAGCACATTTTGGACAATAATATACATACAAAAGACATTGTTCCACAAATTAAATCATAATCCAAGGAAAAACAAAATATCTCTTTTTTTAATTGGATAAATCATTAAAATTAAGAAATAACTGCCGTCAAGACCGAAAACAGCTTGATACTAGGTCGCAATTATCTCAACATTCTCCTACAAAACTACATTAAGTATATTCTTAATTTAAAGGTTAAGTGAAATGCGTATTGCAAAATACTGATCACAATGTCGAGGTTTATATTATTATTTTGTGTAGAGGTCGACCATGTGGATAATAATTGTTTAAATACGATATACAATAACAAAATTGACCGAAACAAGCATTTGTAACAATCCGCTGACAACAGACATCTCGATTCTCACGCAGAGAAGCGAGAAATTATCACATTACTGCACCATATATGTATTCCTTATAAATAAAAAGTCATGACAACGAGATCATGTCACTGTCATAAATAATAAATTATTTATCTGCATTTATCTGTATTCCATAAAAAGGAAAGTTGATGTCGAGGTGAACACTGCATTAGTATACAATAAGTAAACTTCTGTCACAATTATAATCGTAATTTTTAACTTTAGTCCGTTTAAACCGTTCGTAAAAGTTTTGTTAAATTATTTTGAGGCGCAAACAAAATTTCTTCACAATATTTTGAAATTGTCTGAAAGCGCTTCTTAATTGTGAGTCAACTGAAGTTACAGAATTTTCCGTTTTTATTGATTAAAAGTTTTAATTTTTCTTTTAGAATTTAAATAAAAAGAAATATACAATGTCACATTTATAAAAAATACTAACTTTAAAATGGATTGCTTCACCTTTCGCTTACTACTGAGAGAATGAATTTCAACATCGAAAAATGAATGAAATTTTGATGAATCTTTGTAATTTTAATCCTCCCTGTACAATTCTTCTGAAGAAGCCACAAAGTGGTGAAAGTTGTGCCAAGTTTAAAAATAAATTTAACTTAACATTACATCGTGATATTAGTGATATAGTCAATGTTATGAAAACAAAAAAATTTCATCTTTAATATATATATATATGGATACTATAGACGACATTTAGTAGTTTGCATAGTTCTCGTCTAATAAAAATTCTCATTTACACATATTTCGTGGATTGTTATTTAATAACCAGGAACATGAATATTAACACACACGAATCTTAAAGTTCAAACAGTTTCGAGAGATAAACATTACTTAATTTTATTACTTACAAATTTCTCATCATAAACCGCACGTACAAATAATGCATCCACTTTGATCTACAATTTGATTTTTATGAGGCATTTATCTACGATTAACCTATACACCATAATGTGTCATACAATAAAACAAGAAATAATTATCCAAATTCACTAATTAAAAATTTATATTATGCCAACTAAAATCGTATAATGAAGATACAAAAGGTTATTAAGCACGAAAATAAAACCAATTCTGCAATAAACTACACACGCAATACTGAAATCTTTTCTTCTGCAAAATTT
>NW_020439153.1:208459-214104 GCF_000699045.2 Agrilus planipennis | reverse complement strand
TACAGTTGTAATACGAAAAATAAAAAACAAAAAACGAAAAGCGGCTCAAATCACACACAATGTAGTAAATATTCATCTGATGGAACACTTTTTGAAAAAGATATGGAGTATATTTCATGTCTAGAGCACATTTTGGACAATAATATACATACAGAAGACATTGTTCCACAAATTAAATCATAATCCAAGGAAAAACAAAATATCTCTTTTTTTAATTGGATAAATCATTAAAATTAAGAAATAACTGCCGTCAAGACCGAAAACAGCTTGATACTAGGTCGCAATTATCTCAACATTCTCCTACAAAACTACATTAAGTATATTCTTAATTTAAAGGTTAAGTGAAATGCGTATTGCAAAATACTGATCACAATGTCGAGGTTTATATTATTATTTTGTGTAGAGGTCGACCATGTGGATAATAATTGTTTAAATACGATATACAATAACAAAATTGACCGAAACAAGCATTTGTAACAATCCGCTGACAACAGACATCTCGATTCTCACGCAGAGAAGCGAGAAATTATCACATTACTGCACCATATATGTATTCCTTATAAATAAAAAGTCATGACAACGAGATCATGTCACTGTCATAAATAATAAATTATTTATCTGCATTTATCTGTATTCCATAAAAAGGAAAGTTGATGTCGAGGTGAACACTGCATTAGTATACAATAAGTAAACTTCTGTCACAATTATAATCGTAATTTTTAACTTTAGTCCGTTTAAACCGTTCGTAAAAGTTTTGTTAAATTATTTTGAGGCGCAAACAAAATTTCTTCACAATATTTTGAAATTGTCTGAAAGCGCTTCTTAATTGTGAGTCAACTGAAGTTACAGAATTTTCCGTTTTTATTGATTAAAAGTTTTAATTTTTCTTTTAGAATTTAAATAAAAAGAAATATACAATGTCACATTTATAAAAAATACTAACTTTAAAATGGATTGCTTCACCTTTCGCTTACTACTGAGAGAATGAATTTCAACATCGAAAAATGAATGAAATTTTGATGAATCTTTGTAATTTTAATACTCCCTGTACAATTCTTCTGAAGAAGCCACAAAGTGGTGAAAGTTGTGCCAAGTTTAAAAATAAATTTAAGTTTTTTCTTACTTTCTTTAAAAATGTTTTATTAATCCATTTAAAAATTATCTAGCTTTAGAGGACTTCGTTTAGGTTACTTAGAAAACTTTCGTAGAAAAGAATATCCATCAAGAAAATTGTCTTTTTAATAATTAGTAAATTATACTGAAATTATAATGAATTCCGTTCCATACATTTGATTTATTGTATACCGGTCATTTTGATTAATTGGTAGGCATTAGTTAAATAGATATTTATTAGGGGCATGAATTAAATTGTTTAATTAATGTTTATCGAATAGATCATCATTATCATTTTTGATTTCTTTAGAAAGAAAGTTAATATTATAAAAGTGTTACGTCGTCGTCCATTCATGTTATGAAATATTTAGAAAGTAGGTAGATCTTATTTGGGACAAAGTCAACTGCATCAAGCCGTTTCTTTTTTTTGTTGACTGATGAATAAAAACTACATTCCTAATAAGAAATAATATTTAACTGATTTTTTGAAAGGAAGATAAAGTAATAAGTATAAATCAAGATGGGGATACCTCAGACAAATGCCTGATTTCCGCCCTAAAGTCCACTATTTTCCCTGCAATCGCCTACTATTACAATGAAGAAGTATGAAGATTGGAAAAACTTTGGCGGTTGTTGTAGAACAAACAGAATAGCTCAAAACCCCAACGCCAAAACACGACACTGTAGTTGTCCGAAGCACTTTTCGGTAACAAAGTTACCTTCTTCAGGGACAGTTTACTTCAGTCCCTGAAGAAGGTAACTTTGTTACCGAAAAGTGCTTCGGACAACTACAGTGTCGTGTTTTGGCGTTGGGGTTTTGAGCTATTCTGTTTGTTCTACAATGAAGAAGCTAAATCGTCGTCCTTTTTCGGAAAGTAATATAATCTAAGATCTACGCAATGGAAATGAATCTGACTGCAATCCTTTTCCACATTCAAGTAAATTACCATTAACGAGGGTGAATTTGGTTCAACGTCCTCAATCTTCTATTTTATTATTACAGCAGGAAGTCAAATAAACAATAGGTTTTACCCGCGGCTTCACTGGCGTTGACGCCCAAAATAAGTGTCGAAGATTATCAACAATCACATCATTCATCATAAGGTCGTCAGTCCTAAGACTGGTTGGACACGCACCTCCACTCTTTCCTATCCTGAGGTAATCTTCGCATTTTCCTAAAGCTTGAACAACTCATATCCTTAACTATTTGCGAACAGTAATCTAGTCTAGGTCTATATCTACCCCTCCTAACTTCTAATGTCTCTGACTAGATCTTCATGTCTGAGAAGGTGTCCTACTAACCTATCTCGCCTATTCCTTATTGACTTTCATAAAGTCCTCTGTTCTCTTACTCTTTCTAATACCTCTCCATTTCTAACTTTCTCTATTCACGGTATCCTGATCATTCGCCTGTAACAGCACATTTCGAACGTTTCTAACCTCTTCGTTTCCGCCGCGCACACTGTCCATGTTTCGCACCCGTACAGCGCCGTGCACCAATCATACACCTTTAACAACCTTTTACGAATTTCTGAATTAACCGTTCGCGAGCGTAGAAGAGACTTCTTTTTAATGAAGGGGACTCGACCACATAAAACATATTTTTTCTATCCCTTGGGAACAGTATTTTTTTTCTAGATAAATAATACTCTATGTCTTTTTATATACCTTTGACAATGTATGTACAAAATGTCATGATAGGTTTCACCCCCAGTTTCATTCTCGTTGATGTCCTAAATACATGTTAAAGATCATCGACAACCACATAAAACTGACAATTGTCTCCCTTGAGAACAGTACTTTTTCTGGATAAAACTTACCCTATGCCCTTTTTTGTACCCCTGACAATGTGTGTACAAAATTTCATAATAATCGATTGAGTACTTAAGGCGTGAAATTGTAGCAAACAAACAACTTTACATTCGCATTTAAAATATTACTTAGAATATGTGTTGAAATATTAATTTGCTTCTAGCAATCAGGCGATAGCCTAGTAAAAAGGCAAAGCCAAACACTAGCCATTGTGAAATAATGTTCACAAAACTACTAACTGAAGTATCAACATGATAATTTTTTTTTAAGCATCATCTGCGTACCATATTACAATAATATTAGTACCTAATAAAATAGTGTTAAACTAGTTGAACTACTGCTAAAAATTTGGACAATGGAAAGAATGGCAGAATGGGATTTTAGTACGTTTATCATTTTAGATCGATTTTGGAAATTGCGTTCTTTAATTAATTGGCATGGGCGAGTAAGGAAATTGCCAATTTTGAACAATTTACTCGCTAAATGAACGTTGCATTTCCAACAATTTCATCAATCTTAATTATGCGCATCCTATTTAAGGATGTTTGTTTACCATTTCATTATGCTAAAGCTACTCTTTTTTATCAGATAGATAACAGACCTATTTAATGGACGGGTGTGTTGTAGCTAACAAGAGAAACTACTTACAATATCACACAAACATACATCTACCTAATACCTATTTACATAGTTAAGTTAGACATGATAAAAATCGACAAGAATTTTGTCAAGAACAAAGTTTTTTGTTACGTTAAATTCCCCCTTCATTCCAAAAATGCCGATAAATTATTGACCAAAAAGTTAATGTTCTTTGAAAACTTCTTCATTTGTATTTTTAATAAATTTCAATAGGTTTTTAGAATATAGTACATACCTACACAAATAAAAATAAATTTTGTTCCGCCTAAATAACGTGTTAACCCAAAAAGCTCACTAGTGATAAATTACTATTACTAACATCACAAGAATAGTTCGACAGGTGACAACAACAGAGACTTGTAGGACACGTATCATTGGGTCACTAAATAAAAACCGTTTAGAGAAACATTTATTACTATATTTTTCGCATTTAACTGTTGTCGACAAAATACTATAAGTTAAATGTTTCCGTAAATTTTATCTCATACTAGCTTTTCCCCGCTCGCAAAAATTAATGTTGTTTCTCCATAAAACCTTTTAACTCTCAATTCACCCTTATAACGTTTTAATTTTATGTAATGTCGCCATCTTAGATTTCAAATACAAACGTAGCAACAACATTTCACCCTTAACAGTTAATTTTTAGAAATTTCCGAAACACGCATATTCTTAATTTCAACAATGAGCAACCTTCGGGTAAATCCGAGTACAAATAAAATATATCCCATGGAAACGTTGCAACCTCTTTTCATTTGATTAATAATATCAAACAGCATATATACCATGTTTCAAGTAAATTTAACCACAAATAAAGTATGTTCCAAACAAAAATTGCAACACCTTTTTACCCCCCCCTTTGGAGGTTAAATTTTTTCAATGTCGAGGTAGGTCTTTCAGAAATTAAATGAGAAACCATTAAACCAAGTTTCAAGTAAATCTGACCACAAATAATATATGTTCCATTTAAACATTGCCACTCCTTTTCACCACTCCCCCCCCCCCCAAGAGAGATTAAATTTTTGTTATACCATTTTTAACAAATGAACGGCTAGACTGATGTTTTGACTGATAAATTTTTCGTTTTTCTGTCAGTTGCGTTTTGTTATTCCATATCAGTTGCGTTTTCTTATACCACGTTTTATGTCAACTTCGACGAGAACGGGATAAAAAAAGTATCCTGTATCCTATATCCTGGTTCTAAGGTACCTTCCCACCAATTTTCAGCCAAATCGGTTCAGCCGTTCTTGAGTTATAAATAGTATAACTAACACGACTTTCTTTTTTATATATATATATATAGATTACATAAAAACGTGGAATTTATGTTTATTGAAATGGCTTTAAAGAATGAAAAGTCTACGTGTATATATCACAGGAACAGATAAACCATTAATTATATCCAATGAATTAATTCTTTGATTTTAATAATGTTCAGTAAATGGTCTGGTGTGGTATATTTAAATAACAGCTTTTATTGTAAGCCAAGTAAAATATCATCCTCACTCATCATCCTACAGTTCTTATTTTAAATTTGTACGTTTCTATCTCAGCCAAGAATTATACTTTATTTCTGCACTTGGCATATGTCAACAGATCAACTTAAGAAAAAAAGAATTTCCCTCTTGGAAAAGCACAAAACTTTTCCCAAAATATATTACTCTATCGTTTAGTAATATTAAATTTCACATTTAAAGTGTTTAAAGCATAAATAGGCATCTCCTCCTCTAATATATTCAAACAAATTAAATAATAATCAGTTATAATATGCAAGATAATAAGAAATATAAGGTAGTTCTTTTCGAACTTGAGTACTTATAATAATTATTATCTATAGGAGAAAAACAATAACTGCGTTTCTCGCTCTTGACTACAATAACAATTAGAATATGTTAGCGAACTAAAACAACAGGTAAAAATGTAGCACAAATGATAAGATATTTGCGATAAATATATTGCAAAAATTTTAATCAGAATACTAAAAAGAACTTTCGATTACTACGGAAAGAAAATACGAAAATAATAAACAGAATATAAATAAATAATCAATCTTAAAATGCCTAATTATGTAAATTGTTCTCAAT
>NW_020439153.1:184574-207422 GCF_000699045.2 Agrilus planipennis | reverse complement strand
TATTTTAAATAAAATACAAAATGCTTTTCTCAAAAAGTATTTAAATGCAAGATAAAAATAGATATTTTTTATTTCGTATTTGCATTTTAAACGCAAGTATTTCAAATAAATCACATCTCTGGGTACCTATGACCTACCTCGAAATTTGTTGATTGGCGAAAATGTTCCACCACGAGTGCCGTTTTCTCCTTAATTCGGGAAAACTGCCGTGCTCTTGTAACTCTTTTCTCCGTTTCCGATCGAATTTCAAAGCATGCCAGGATTTCCTACGTCCCTTGCGGTTGTTACTCGCAGCCTGAGCTTCCAATATCCAATTGTCATTTTCCACGAAATTGTTCTGTACTTCGTCCGCCAACGACGAATTCGCGCCCTCGTCCATGACTCTTTCGGGAAAATCGAGACAAGAAAACGCGGAAACTACTAAACTCTTTTTCTATTGAGGTATACTTTGAAACGTTATCGCATATTGTTTTATTATTATTACATATCAGGCACGTGACAGAAGAGAAAATCACATTAGGTACGAGGCGGTGAAGTTTATTTTCGATATTTTTCGACAAAAACTAAATAAAACGGGGTATACGAAGAAACACAAAAATATGCGGAAAGAAAAAAAACAGACACGAATCGGACCCAAGCTGTTGTGTTATGTATTAATAATATGTAAATATTTTCTGTTCGAAAGTTTAACTCGAACTAATTATCATCGGCCGACAGCAGACTATGACGATAGCGATTAATTCGAATTAATTTGTCTTGTTTGCGCGTGATAATTAAAAATGCGTTCGGTGGTGCACCAATATTATCGGTATGTCGTCAAGACGAGTAAAAAAGACTTTAATGAATCAACACAACACAGTTCTGTAGCCGCGAACCGTAGCAACAACGTGACCACAAGACTGATCACTTTTTCTATGTAAAACTGACGGGAAGGTGATCAATTTAAACTCTCGCGGAGGTTCATAATTTTGTTTTCTGTACGAAAAGCGCTAATGCGAGGGACGAAAGATGGGTATTTTACTTGTACAACGAGCCAGAAAAACATTGTCGTACGCGCACACTTTCCACCACTGTCCCATATTAACAAAATCGTACAGTACACCAAAAACGCCACGGCACAACAACACGTACATTAACAATCGGGTTTCTCTCTAAGCGGACAAGTAACTAACAGTAATAACAACGACGACAGAGCAGTAACCTACTCGACACCAATCGGTTCTGCTCGTTATCTTCAGCACACCTTTCTTTCCGTGCTACTTTCATTCATCATTATTATTATATTATAAATAAGTTATTTTAAAACTTTATAATGCCGCACTGTTCAAAATCTACCTACTACTTTGTACATAAACGCGAGTGTTTTGTAGGAGACATTTTTTGCAAATATTTATTACTAGTCAGTCCATCTCAGCTGATCGCCTTGTATATCCCTATCAATGAGTTTAAAGTATTATGAACAACTACTACTATCTAACGGTTTTAAAACAAACTAATCAAAAAAAAGAGAAAATTTAAGCTAAATCCTCCCCCCTCCACTCTAAGCAATAGTCTAAGACTTGTAGCTTATAATTTGCGAGGACACCGGTTCGATTCCCGATTCGCCTGCCCTGCTCCTAGTTTTTCTGTGGTTTCCTTGGCTAACTTCTGGGACACTTTGTCCGACTTATCATTTTCACCCTAATCGCCACCCCCTTACGTACTTCCTAAAAGAAGGCGTACTGCGGGGCCCACCAGTATTTGTAGCTGACAGGAATGAAATATTCAAAAGTATTTTTTCTCAAAAAACCGAAACAGATGTTAAAATTCATACAGTCTTGAGTATTTCAACACTATAAGGATATTGCCCATCTTCATAATCATAAGGTCGCCACTTCTAAAACTGGATGGACACGCACCACCACTCTTCCCTATTCTGGGCTAATCATCGCATTTCCCTAAATTAGAAAAACTCATATCCTTAACTATTTGTAAACAATAATCTAATCTAGGTTTATTTTCATCCCTTTTAACACCTCTTTCTGTTTCCAATATGTCTATAACTAGCCCTTCATGCTTGAGATTCCTTAGTGGCTATCATAACACCCTCTGTTCTCTTACTCTTATTAATACCTCCTCATTTCTAACTTTCTCTATCCACGGTATCCTCCCTCATCAGTCACCTTATAACCACATTCACTAATTCCTACTATATCTAATTCCAAGTTTCCGCACATTCGAATGAGGGACTATTTTACGTCCGCAGTGCTTTACCCCAAAGGACACCATCATCATTTAAGTTGTGGAGTTATTATACCTATTGATACGGTATTTAAAACTTATCACTTAAGCAAAATGATACATGGACAATTTTGAGCACCTCACATTAAATTGGTCGATGAACCTATGTGTCAGATGAATGTTTCGACAAACTTATTAAACATTTGATATTAGTTTAGTGATTTATTAATCCCTCTCCGTAGTATAAAACTCACCCTCCCTGGGGAACTCTCCGTGGATCCCGTGAAAATCTTTCAAACAGCAAAAATGGAGAAATCCAGTTGTCTTATCACCTTGTCTGTTTTTGATGAAACTATACTTATAATAATTTACAACTCAAGCAAAGTTTTACAATAATAGAATTTAATGCTTACAAGTCTGAGAGAATGAACCAAAAACTACAAGAATGACTTTGGTTAAAAAGTTTGTGAATACAATGACAGATCAAATGAAAAGTGCTTTTAGAGACAAAGCAGTGTCCTTAATATGGGTGAGACTGTGCATTATTACATTACACCACAATATCGAGTATTAAAACCTAAATATCACAGTTTCTACTACTAATGCGGAACGATGAAACATATTTGCATGCAGCCCCCCAGTCCCAATCGAGTGGGGACACACTAATTCTAGGATGAAAATTTACATCGAAGGCTTAAGGATAATTACCCTCCATTTTATTCCTGCCTCATGCCCCCCTTTCCCGGAACAAAATGTCTAAATTCAACACTGAACTACTATCATCTCATCATCATAAGGTCATCAGTCCTAAGACTGGTTGGACACGTACCTCCACTCTTTCCTATCCTGAGCTAAACTTCGCAATTCCCTAAAACTAGAACAGCCCACATCCTTAATTATTTGCGAAGAGTAATCTAATCTAGGTCTACCTCTACCCCTCCTAACTCCTGTTTCTGCCTCTAATATGTCTCTGACTAGACCTTCATGCCTGAGAAGGTGTCCTACCAACCTATATCGCCTATTTTTTATTGACTTCCATAGAGTCCTCTGTTCTCCTATTCTTTCCAATACCTCTTCATTTCTAACCTTTTCTACTCACGATATCCTCATCATCCGCCTATAACACCACATTTCGAACGCTTCTAACCTTTTCTTTTCTGCCGCTCCCACTGTCCATGTTTCGCACCCGTACAACGCCGTGCTCCAAACATACACCTTTAACAACCTTTTTCGAATTTCTAAATTAACCGTTCGCGAGCATAGAAGTGACTTCTTTTTATTAAAGGCGACACGACCCTGCGCTATCCTCTGCTTTATATCCCTACTACTCCTTCCATCCTCACTTATTTGACTTCCTAGGTATCTAAAATCAGCCACTTCTTCTAATTTATCGTCTCCTATCTTTATATTCGCTCTTTCCCTACTTTTTCTTCCCTTGCATATCAGTATTTTAGTTTTACTTTTATTTACTATCATATAACGACTTGAAAATAACCTAATGAAATAAAAGAATCCTTTAATATATAAAATGAAAATCACCATAAAATAGTAAAATCCAAGAATATTAGCAATACTTTCCCACCGCAAACTTATCTCCCGATCATAGTTTTTACTTTAAAAGCGATAAAATCAGAAACTAATAATTACATACATAGTTTAAAAATTTTAAAATGTTTAATGCTGAAGATTATCATTACATACCTAAAAATATAAACACAAGACGGAATCTCATCAAATGCTTTTGCATGGATATTAAGCAATGACATCCGTTATCCTTCACCTAATACTCCTACAACCATTTTTTTTTGTAAATATTGTTAATGTTCCAACACGCAAAGTTTAGAATTTTATTATATGTGAAGATTTGCATCAATATTTTGTACCTCTTTATTTGCAAAGAGTCGGCGTCCTACTTTGTGAAAGATTTTATTGCTCTACAAACTTCAGAGAATATTCATATACACCACACGCATATTAACTATGTTTGTCCGCAATAGTATGTTATTTTTATAGGTGGGTACATGACTATTAGAACTATAAAGTTTAACGGAATCATAAACATATGATGTGTACTTTTCGTATTTCAGTTGTCAACAAACTGTTTGATATTCTCATTGTAAATTCCAAAGTATCGTCAAAGATTTTCAATAAACTGCGTAACTACCTAACGCAAACTAGGGGCAGGGGGGGGAGTCCGGTCTAACGTTACTATCCTGTTACACGGAGGAAGGCAGGTATCAATGTTTGCGTTCATAACGAGGCTGTTCGCAAATTGCGTAACAAAACTGGGGAGGGTGCGAGTCCAGTATAGTTTCCCGTCTCAGTCTTATTACTTGGGGGGAGGTGGGAGTCAAGGTAAACGCTACTTAACGATTTTATAACCGAAAAAAGTAATTTTATTACTCTATAAATGACAGAACACTTTAATGTCGATTAGAAGTGGTAATTGATTATTTAAAAGTTAATTATTATTGGAAATTAAAAAATATGTTCTGAATTAAATCCTACAATTCCCGTGGTACGTAATGAAATGGATAGGGAGGAAGAAGGGGGTTAAAAATTGATGAATTTCGCGTCACGCCTTATTCGTTCCCTAATTTACATACATGATTTTCTCATATGGATTGTAACGTAATAAATTGTTTTTAAATAATTACAAGAAGTTTATTTTCTACATGTAACACTCACAATTTTTAAAATATTCCGGATTGTTTACAATAATTTACGCTCGTATTGATATACTATCTATACTTTCATATTTTATACCTATTACGGCGCTTTACATTATTTAACAAAAATTAAAAAACAGTATAGAATTTCAACGTGTCATGACAAGAAATAAAATGTAGATATCCTTTTTATATTTATGGATGTAAAATTGACATTTTTAACCATTCAAGTGTCTTCTCTTATATTATTATGGATTAAATTATTAAAAAGTTTAAATCCAATTTAAAATTAAAACCTTCTATATGCTTAGGCATTTTTGGTTTTCGAATTATTTTTGGAATTTACGATACGCAATAAGATACATATCAAAATTTTCTGTTACAATTTAACATTCGTTCCAACTTTTAAAATCGTTACAGTCACATTTGGCATATAATCAAAGAATATTAATTTTTACAAAAGTTATGATCCCTTGAACAATTTCAGGATCGCTGATCTAAAATTAAATATACAAAATGAAATTTATAGTTTTCGATTGTAAAATTTTGTTAATTATGTGTTGTTTTCCAAATCAAAATAAAACACAACATGGTGAGGTTTTGCAATAGAGGCAAAGCTTGTAGGTAACCTGGCGCATTCACCATAATTTAAAAGTTACTATGATAATTTTCTGTTTTACGTGTTAAAAGAAAACAAACTTCTTGTGTATTTCATTTCCATCAACTGCTAATGCTGATAAAGCATATTTCCTAAACGATTAAATCAAAAATTACAAAAAGAACATACTAAAACTTTATAGAGAAACTATAATTACGTTCCTATTTACCTCATATTTTTACAGTAGTGTTTTACTGCTATTGAACTTAACTTGTACAGAGGATCAACTACTTAAATCATTTTATAAATATTATATTTAATGCTTACAAGTCTGAGAGAATGAACCAAAAACTACAAGGATGACTTTGGTTAAAAAGTTTGTGAATACAATGACAGATCAAATGAAAAGTGCTTTTAGAGACAAAGCAGTGTCCTTAATATGGGTGAGACTGTGCATTATTACATTACACCACAATATCGAGTATTAAAACCTAAATATCACAGTTTCTANGAATATTGTTTACTATACATCTATAAAAAAACCATAATGGCCGACATCAGTAACAATGCGACAACAATTGAAAAAGAATGATGGCCGACAACGGCAACAATTAGAAAAGAATGATGGCCGACAACGGCAACAATTAGAAAAGAATGATGGCCGACAACGGCAACAATTAGAAAAGAATGATGGCCGACACTACGTCATAATGGAGCAATAAAAATGGCCGAGGGCAGGGGGAAGAACTAGTAAATATAATTAAATGATTTGTGAACAAATCTAAATTTAAAAAGGGACTTTACGATAATATTATATACCTGTACTTTAATACAATTATTAAATATTACGTAGCTTTACATTTAAATGCTAAGCTAGCACGAAAGTTATATTTCCCATTTTTGATATCCACCATAATTTGTAGCTAATTTGTTACGAATTCAAAAAATCTGTCGCTCCAGCTGGTTATCGGAAAATAGACGAAATGCTGACCTGATATCAAGCTAGCATTTCGTCTATTTTCTAGTATTCGGCTGGACCGAGAAAGCTTTGGATTTGGTAACAAAATAGCAATAAATTTCATAAAACTTCATTGTGCTAGCTTGATATAAAGACGTAGTGAATTTTTCATGATAAGAAACCTTTTTGATCGACTTTTAGTTTCCAGTTCTCTGAAGTATAATTATTTAGTAGCAAACTATAAAAATTAAAATATAAGAGACGGACAGTCGTTAATAATTTACAACATTACCTACACTTATTTGGATAATTATTATTTTAAATATTTATGGTTTATTACCTATTAGACCCCTTAATTATATGGACGACAAAAAAATGAGATATCTAGGTGAAATTTAATATTTTTTTGTAAACTTCTAAAAGTTATCGAGTTTGTATTACGTTTCTTTCCTGGATCAGGGTCGCATTTTCCTTATAATTGCGTTTGAGTGCGGAAACAATAACTTTTAAATTTAAAATTGCTACATTCACATTAAATTTGTTTATTACTATTTTCTAGGACAATAGTACCATTGTAAAACTTCGAAATTACGGGTAAAAAAATATAAAATCTTACCAACCTAAGGCCAGCGACCAGGGCAGGCTTATACATAATTTTCTGAGGCAATTTGATGAGCCTGACCTGGCGTGCGCCTAGCTACGGCCCTGTTCTGGGTTGAGGAGGATAATTTATTGTTTTGATACTTCAAATAATCGCAAAAACAAAACCTTTTGGGAACAACCACTTATGTCATGTTTGTTTTTATATTAATTATAAATTTTACATGCGTTTTATTACGCGGAGAGCAAATATAAATAATTACGAATGCACCAAAGTAGATTATATTGAACGAGTATGAATAAT
Source organism: Agrilus planipennis (assembly GCF_000699045.2). Taxonomy (NCBI): domain Eukaryota; kingdom Metazoa; phylum Arthropoda; class Insecta; order Coleoptera; family Buprestidae; genus Agrilus; species Agrilus planipennis. Next base: position 200,073 of record NW_020439153.1, on the reverse strand, counting down.
TCATTTTACTATATACATGTTACATTGTACGTTATTACACATTACTGGTTTATTTCCTTATATGTTCATATATTTAAAAGGCGTTCCATGAAACAAAAGAAAAACGCAAATGTTTTTGTGATAATACATTGTCTACTGTAGTGTCAAGTATCTTAATTTATTGTTGAATAGTCAACGGTGACAAATAGAGGCCCCCAACCAAATATTCAACATTTACTTTGCAATAAATAATTCGTATAATAACGCGTTTAAAACAAATTTGCGTCTGAGGGAACTTCAAGATAAAAGTTATGAATTAAAAATTTATTAAGTTATTGTCAAAATATAAACGATAAATACCTTCAAGTGCCTTTTCAAAAGATTTTGAGAATTCGGTTAGTTTAGGACCGTTTTCAAAGAAGTTGGTTATGCTAGTTAGACATATAAACATAAAAAAATATATCAACAAAGAAATAAGTACTTTTTACATTCGGTGAGCTTTTTACATTACGTGTATACCTGAGACTTTTCTTCCGTACCTTAGCCCTTAAAGTTGTATTTTGATTTATAAATGTTGAATTAATGTTTGAACAGTATTTGCAAATATTATTAGTTTAATCTATTTTATGAGTTCGTACAATGCGGTTATTCAAAAAAAATTTTCGAATGAAATCGCTTAACCAATTAACAATAAAAAATAAAACAACAAAGTACTTTCTGACCATGAGTCAATAATTATTTTAATTATGTAATTATTAGGACTGCTAATTTTAAGTAACCAGTGACATAGCTTTGTAAATATTGCATTATTACTAAAGTTAATGATTATGCAATGAAGTAGAGGTATAATATATGAACGATCAACAAGAACTTCGCACATTTTAATCTTCCACCTTTTAAATTAGGTAAAAAGAGAAAACAAAATTGTATCTGCGGAATCATATTTTGAAAAATACGACGTGGTATAGGGAAATTTGTACAAATTTCGATAAATTAGGGCAGTTTTCAAAGAAGTGGGTGACCGTTTTGCCTTACCTGTATACGAGTTCAGTTTTGAAACTCTCAAGTTTAGTACAGAAGTTTTGAAAAAAAAAATAATTTTCAGTTGATCAATGATGCTTTAACAATCTCTGAAAATACGTACTTAACACAAAAAAAAATGAAGGTTGTAGCCTGCTCGTCGGTATTATAAAATCGATATAGGCGTGTTACAACAGCCCTCAAAGTTCAAAAAGCGAACTTTTTCAAAATCTCTTTCATCTCGAATAAGAAGTACCCACACAAGTATACGTAAGTACAGTACAATACTGTATTATATGCTACTTATTAATGATGTCGTTTAATTGTAAGTTGAATCTCAAACTGAGCAAATAAATTTAATGAAAATAACGTCTAAAGAAAAGGAGAAAAACTTGACCTAATTTTGATTCCCAACCCACTGTCAGAAGAATACAATATTTATCAACGTGGATTAATGAGTAAACCTTGAAAATGTAGTTAAAAACACAGAATCAAAAATTAATTGTAATTACCTAAACGAGCAAGTATTACTATCAATGTATTGGTCGACCTTTACAGACCTCTACGTTTTCCAATCTGATTTTACCTGCTAAGTAGGTAGTACGTGTAAGTAAAACGTTTTAAAAAAACTGTTACATATTTTTTATGCCTATCTTGATAAATAATTATTTGATAGGTACATTATTAATTAAATTAGGTAGGTACCTAATTATAAAATTGTGTATTCTGTAATTATCTACACAACATTCTGGATGTTTTATATACTTATATGTTTGTTATTTTTTTTTAATTAGTATTTAACAATACAATTTCAGTTGTTTGCTATAATTGAAGTTGTCAATAAATTATAAAATATCAGAAAACCAAATTCATCAGTTAGGTATAAAAAATCTTCAAAACCAAGAAAAAATTGATCTTATAATTGGATAGCAACATTAAGTGTTTCTGTTAATTTGTACAGTTGATTCCGAAACCAAATAATTCGGCATTTAATTAGGTACCGACTTCAGTACAATAATTTTAAAAGACCTTGATAAACAGCTGTTAAAATCACTCCTATAATATGTAATTATTGATGTAAATGGCGTTTAATAAGAGGCAACATTTGCTCAATGTAATCATATTTCATACATTAATAACATTACCAATAAAAAAATTTACACAATTGTTTATAAATGATGGGCCTTCTGTTAACCTACATCGGTGCATGTCGAAGCGTATCAACGGAAATAGAATACCTTTGATAGCGTTCAATATTACGTAGGTGTATCATTTAAAACAATTCGAATCACAACAATAACAATTACTTTATCAGTAATCATTGTCCGTACTTATTACAGAATAATGATGTACAAATACGATAGTGAATTTTGTAACGAACAACATAAGACGTAGCGTCAAATAAAAATAAAATCTAGAATGTAGTACAAACTCACATTGATAACAATTTTAAGGTACTGCTTCACGAAGCCGACCACCCTGATGAAGAAGCAATTTGTTCATATATAACAGATTAGTTAAACACTGACTGAAATCACATTTGATACAAGCTATAACACTAACGCCGATTCAAATTTGTTCTATGTGAAAATTCACGATTTAAAAACGATACTTTAAACAAGCCAACGATAGTTAATGGCCACGACTAAATATTCAGAATATTGTTATATTTGCATGATAATTTGCAATTAATTAATTCAACAATAGTAAAATCAATATTTGAACCACACACAACGTACACAAATTTTTGACAACATACATTTCTTCTTCTTCTTATTCTTTACACAGACGCCTGCGCAAAACAAACTGTGCAACCAAATACTATAGAACTATAGGGTATAGATAGATCATTTATACATTAAATTCTATATTATTATGGAACACTAAAGGTATAAAGAATTAGTAAACGGAGTAGATAATTCTCCCATCAGGAATATAAACAAACAGATTAGTCAATAAGGTATTTTGTAAATTTATTATAAAATTTAATTGTAATGCAATAAGAGAATTGAAAATAAAATCCAATTAATTAATAAGTTTATGTATAAAGCAAGCTATACAACAATATATGTAATAAAAGTAATACATTAACTGTTCGTTTTTAATCATTTTCTTTGTATTTTAGAAAATTATCCAGCCGTTTTAATGTGTTCTCTTTTCCTAATATTTCAATCATTTCGACTACACCGGGACCTTCCTAAAAATTAATAACGCTATTAAACTAAAAACGTTTTTAGAGTTGTTACGACGAACCTTTAAACCACTTAAGATACTTCTAAGAAGTTTCATTAGCTTGGAAAAAGGGATGTTAAATGTTTTCGCCGTACTTTTTAAGAACGGTTTTAAAAAGTCCGAATTTATTTCTTCTGTTTCTAAAGTCCTTTTTATGGTTTTTATAATGTCAACTTCTTGTTCTGTTCTGCTTGAACTATTAGTTGGGAAAACCCACAAAAAAGCAAATTCATTTTCTATAAGGTCTTCTAAGCGATTTATTCTGTTTACACTCCATTTAATGATTGACTTTACATATTGGTTATCCAAATTAAATGATGCACTAAAGTAAAACAAAAGAATAAAAATAAAAATAAAGTTTTGCTCAAAGGAATATTTTTATAAATACCTGTCCTTATAATATTTCTTTTCAATAAGTTGCATTAATCTTTCTGTGAAATCATTTAAATTATTTTCGTTTTGTAATTGTCTTTTAAATTCCAATCTATTGAATTCTAAGAGACGTTCTGGTGCCAGTTTTCCAGAATGAACGTTTATATTATCAAGTCGAAACTGAAATTCACTTAATTAGATTATCAAACTCAACAATTATTTTCAAAAAAGCAGAGACCTGTTCAGTTAATTCTGGAAGAGTATATATCTTTGGTTTAAATCCCTTTTCCAAGTCTTTGGCAAACCCGCCCCCACAGTGACTAATAAAGTTAATAAGAGCCAAAGGAAAAATACCATTTTCCTTGTAATGAGCAACTTTTATGTCCCCTTGTCTCTTGCTCAATTTTGTTCCATCAGGATTTAATAACAGTGGCAAGTGTCCAAAAGCAGGTGGTTGCCAATTAAAAGCTCTAGAAAATCATTATTTATTAAATTCACAAAGTTAACAGTCAGATGACAATGACTTATCTGCCCTTACAGTCATTATTCTTTTCTTTCATTTTTTTGCAAAAGTTACTATTACTAGCATATATTCTCAAAATATTAAGCCTGATATTGTCTTTTGAACATCCTTTAGCTGAATATGCTGTTTAAAATTGTAATACCTATACATTAATAAATGTTTTGTGGTAGATATTTGCCATTCAACACCCCTAAGTACATGAGAGATTTGCATAAGGTGATCATCCACAACATTTGCAAAATGGTATGTGGGATATCCATCAGATTTCATTATAACTGGGTCCCCTTCATTTAATGCCACATCATAAGTTATTTTACCATAAATTAAATCATCAAATACTTCATTGCCATGTTTTAACTACAAAACACTTAATGTAATAATAAATTCAGGCTCATAAAGTAATAAAGCTATACTAAACCTTAAATCTAATACAATGAGGCTCACCCCGCTGTAATTTCTTCTCAACCTCTTCAAATGATAAATTACGACATTTATTATCATATTTTGGTATTTGACATAGTCTGAGTGCTTCTTTTCGTAAGAGATTTAAGCGTCGGTCAGTACAAAAACAATAATATGCTGTCTTATTGTCTAATAATGTTTGGATGTGATTCCTGAATAAAAGCCATGTTTCACAAGGAAATAAAAACTAACAAAAGTGAATAATTATACTTGTATATATTCAATCTTTCTGATTGCAAATATGGGCCATAATTACCACCAGCACTTGGTCCTTCATCTATTACAAGGCCTGCCCATAAAAGATCATTTTGTAATTCTCGAATTGCTCCTTCAACAAGTCTAGTTTGATCAGTGTCTTCTATTCTCAAAATAAATTTTCCATTGTGTAGTTTTGCAAACAAATAGTTATATAATGCAGTTCTCAATCCTCCCAAATGTAAAGAACCTTTAGATGAAATAAAAACACAAAACCAACATTCATATTAAATAAAACATTACTAACAAACCTGTTGGGCTCGGTGCAAAACGAACTCTTACAGGTTTGCTAGAGCAAAACCTTTTTGCTGAAAAGCTCAAAAGCCTGTTATATGTGAGTAGAACCATTTGAATTATTCTTATCCTTAAGCTTTAAACTACTCTGAACTCCCATTCCTTCCTATTAATATATTTCCCGAAAAAAATATGCTTATTTTTTAAATAATTTAACATACATTTTACAAAAAGTAACTTATAGGTTATCTACTGACATTAGTTTGAATTTTGACAGGAGGACCAATACCTTTTTTTCGTTATGAAAATTGAAGAAATTGTTGTTGTCCAGTATGATGGCAACATTGCTTTATTTAGTCTTTAGAGGTTATTTTTCGTAAAAAGCCAAATACAATAATTTTTCAGTAGAACTTTTATTTATGTGCCTAAAAATTTAGTTTGGTGTATTCTTCTCGCAATGGTACGTTTTATTAATAAATTGTCACAAAAGTATTTGATATTGTAGGTGAAAGGATCTGTCATCTTGACTGATTATCCTAATCTACATAACCTAGTTAAAATAAAAAAATGTCTTTTTTAATTATTTAAGCTTACAAAGAAATTCTGCATACATGTTTTGTTTATAGAATTGTTTTTTAAGTTTAGTAACAGGCAATGTTTCCATATTTACAGCACAAACTTAAGTCTTCACAAAGAGAGAAGGTGAAAAAATTTATCTCGTTTACACAAACGGGAGAAAATACTGCTATTTATTGTTTGGCTCAAAACGACTGGAAATTGGATCTTGCCAGTGATAATTATTTTCAGAATCCTGAGGCTTATTATAAAGAACAAAGGAACGTTGACAAAAAAAAATTAGAAGCATTATACAGTAGATACAAGGACCCTAGTGAACCAGATAAGATAACTGCAGACGGAATACTTAAGTTTTTGGACGATTTAGGACTTTCTCCGGAATCTAAACTAGTTCTCATTATTGCGTGGAAGTTTAAAGCAGCAACACAGTGTGAATTTACTAGGGATGAATTTGTTAATGGTATGACAGAAGTCGGTTGTGATAGTATTGAAAAACTTAAATCTCGCCTGCCTAGTTTGGAAAATGAACTGAAAGATAATTACAAATTTAAAGATTTTTACCACTTTACCTTTAATTTTGCAAAAAACCCAGGACAGAAGGGCTTGGATCTTGATATGGCAATTGCTTATTGGAATATTGTTTTAAAAGGAAAATTCAAATTTCTGGAGCTCTGGTGTAAATTTCTGCAAGTAAGAGCTACTTTTTAAAATAATGTTATAGAGATATTTTAAGTAAATCATTGTTTCTTGTTAGGAACATCATAAAAAGTCAATTCCAAAAGATACATGGAACTTGTTATTGGATTTTGCAGGCCAAATTTCAGATGACATGAGCAACTATGATGAGGAAGGTGCCTGGCCTGTGCTTATTGACGATTTTGTTGAATGGGCTAGGCTAAAAGCTAAAGACCAACAGCCACATAGCACCACTAGCCAGTTAGAATAGCAATTAAAAATTCTAACATGAAAATAACACGAAAACACCTGCTAACAAAATAACAACGTTGTGTATTATATATGCTGCTGTTATCATTGTAACGATCTAAAGAGACACAAAGGTGGAATATGTTGTTGGTTATTTTTGTCTTTCCGTTGCCTAATAATTATCATGTAATATATATTTTTTTGTTGTTTGTACACTACAAATGAACTGGGATGCTGGATCTTTCTTTCCTTTTTTTTTCAATTTGTTTTAAGATTTCAAGGGATGGAATTATTTAGCTTACATACAATTACGTTTGTTTATCGCGAATAATAAAAGTTGTTTTGCGCGTGTCGTTTTAACAGTTAAGAGTGCATTGTAAATAATAAATTTGCCATTCAACACCCCTAAGTACATGAGAGATTTGCATAAGGTGATCATCCACAACATTTGCAAAATGGTATGTGGGATATCCATCAGATTTCATTATAACTGGGTCCCCTTCATTTAATGCCACATCATAAGTTATTTTACCATAAATTAAATCATCAAATACTTCATTGCCATGTTTTAACTACAAAACACTTAATGTAATAATAAATTCAGGCTCATAAAGTAATAAAGCTATACTAAACCTTAAATCTAATACAATGAGGCTCACCCCGCTGTAATTTCTTCTCAACCTCTTCAAATGATAAATTACGACATTTATTATCATATTTTGGTATTTGACATAGTCTGAGTGCTTCTTTTCGTAAGAGATTTAAGCGTCGGTCAGTACAAAAACAATAATATGCTGTCTTATTGTCTAANATATTTTTTTTTTTTTTAATTATTAAATATTAACAAAATAAACGTACCACAATCACTAGCACATACTCATTAAACGATAGCAATAAATGAATAAACCAATAATGCAATATTTTTTGCAACTAAGCTCCTAAGAGAACTTATTCCCACATAAACATATATAAGGCAATCTTTTGACAATAAATTTAATTTTTCCCATTAAACAAGTATCAGTTGCAGATAATTGTATTAAATCGTACAAAGACATAGGGACACCACTGAGCCGTAAATTATTCACTCTTTATGCTCCTTACAATATTCGACCCATCGCTCTCTTCGAAACTCGAGTTTTCATCAATACTTCGACTTTGCGTAGTAAAACTTTGATTTTCGTTAAAACTGGGAGTGACATTACTGTTAACACTTTCTGAAATCGAGTGACTCAAACTGAAGTCACTGTCGGTGCCATTTTTAAAATACAAAAAAGAAAGTTCATACACTTCAGGGTGGGAGTTGTAAAGTTTTTCGCTCATTTCGGAAAACCATTGGCAAAGAAGTTGAAGACGTTGACGATACGTAATCGCTATTAAAGCACCAGCAGAAGCGTGTTGATGGGAATCAACTACTGCAACCTATAATTAGTTCTGGTTAAGTACGAGCTTATAACTGAACAGAATTTCATAATAAACATACAACATAGAAACTGATGTTACTTTTTTTTTTTAAATAGTTTTAGAAACTCTTTGAGAACAACATAACAATCTAAACGGGTCAGAGAATCAATAAATCCTAATAAATCCATAAAAAAATGCGTACCTAACATTTATTAAGATGCTATTTACTTTTTGATTTCCCATTTACCAACTGAGATGTTTGCTTTTAATATACGAGTGATATTTGAAAAATTGTTGAGAAAAAAGGTTTTTAAATACCGTATTAAATGCATATTGGATAATAAAAAGGACACTGCGAGAATCGGAAATCAGGACAATGTACATATCTGGATGAGATTTGCTCAAAGGATTGTTGACCCATTGAGACCAAGTGTTCTTTATGTTATGGTGCAGCGTGTCGCAGAGGGGCTCCATAAAAAGTAAACTCTTCTAAAAATAAATATGGAGGGAATGTTACACATAATTTAAGTTAATTACAGATGAATTTATACTGTGCCATGTAATAACAGATAAAAAAATATAGTTTATTACTATAGGTGAACGAATAATAACGATTCGCCGGATAAACCGCAAATTACATGTTAATTCGAATTTAAACTTTAAATTCAATATAACTTATATAATATATTTTCCCAAGCCTCAAAAATTAAGTGTATGGTTTTTTTGGAATCAAAACCGTTGAATCAACAGCGTTTGTAAGTGATGCTATTTGTGGTGAATTTACTGTGAAGCATTTCTTCAAACAAATTGTATTCGAATTAAATAAGGTTTATAAAATCGCATGAAAGACCCGTGATGCATGGTACACATGTTAGTCAACAAGTCCCATTACAAATAGAAATAAACAACATAAAGCCCTGCAGTAGTTCTCGGCATTACTTTCGCTAAAATGTATAAAACAACTTAAAGATAAAAAGCGCTCGTGAAATTACTCGGAGATGCAATGTGTTAACAGTACTTAGAGTTATCATAATTGTGTAAAAAAAGTACGTAGAATCTGATGGTGCTAATGTTTTTTTTTGTGCGGTGTCAAATAAGTACTTTTTGGCATTATTTTCCCTAAAATGTATAAAAGAATTTAAAGATGAAAAGCGCTCGTGAAATTACTCGGAGATGAAATGTGTTAACAGTACTTAGAGTTATGATAATTGTGTAAAAAAGTACGTAGAATCTAATGGTGCTAATGGTTTTTGAGTGCGGTGTCAAATACGTTCCCTTCACTATCATTTTCCCTAAAATGTATAAAACAATTTAAAGATAAAAAGCGCTCGTGAAATTACTTGAAGATGAAAGGTGTTAACAACACTTAGAGTAATAGGAAATATGTAAAAAAAGTACGTAGAATCTAATGGTGCTAATAGTTTTTGAGTGTGGTGTCAAATAAGTACCTTTCGGCATTATTTTCCTTAAAATCTATAAAATAATTTTAAGATGGAAAGCGTTCGTGAAAAAACATGGTGATAAAAGGTGTTAACTATGCTTAGAAGTATGGTAATTATGTAGAAAAGTACGTAAAGTAGGTATTAATCAATACTATATGATTTAGTAGAACTCTTTTGTCATTGACATGGTAGGTGGAACAATACAGTCAGGAATTTTAAATGAGTTTAGTGAAATTACTCCCAAAGCATTTTTGTACTCCGAATATAATTTATTCAGTATGGTTTTGTTGAAGTTGTTATTATTGTTTTTGTTTTCCTTTTTTCTTTTTTGGTTGAATTTTCTGCGTATTTAGCATCAGTATCTTATTTCTGTAAGATCTTAAAAAATGGTGGATGCGCCGGGTACAGTATTCTAATCGGGTATCTGTTATAGTGTTGTTTGGAAATGGAAAATGGGTAGACATGTAAAAAATATACTTATAATATTAGCAAGTGTTGCTAGAGAAAATCGTAATTGTATTTTAGGCACTAAAAATTTTGTATGTAAAATTCTATTGTTTTCAATACTATTGTAACTATTGCGATAACACAAGAAAAAGAGTCAGTTGTGTTGATATGATTATTTTCTGTTTAACCTAGTTTACCCATTCGGTTAATCCATATTTTGCTAATCCGCTGAACTTGATAGCCTCTGGTACTGTGAGGTTAATATCATAAAGAGATCCTCGTTTTTTCAATTCGTTATGAATATCATTTCCCTCCAACATAGAATGAGCAAGGGCATAGATAAGCCGAATATTTAACTCTTTATCCGGTCCTTTTACCTACAATTGTATTTGTTGATAATAAAAATTGTTCCGGTAACCTAAATACTTTTTGTAATATACAGTAACAAATAAAAGATTATAACAGGAAACCAAGGAAAAATTAGTTTTAAATAGTGAAAGTTGTTTTTTTTTCTTTTTTTATAGCTTTAATTTTGTTTAACTGTTTATTAAATTTTAAAAAATATTCAACTAATGCATACTTCCCACTTCATTTATTTACTAAGTTAAATTATTCAAAATAAGCTGATAATAAACTTATACAAGTATTAATGTGTAGTATATAAAAGAAGGAAATAAATGATTAATGTTTTGATGTTTGTTTTACAAAATTCAGGGGATTTTATTGATAAAACTGATTCTCAAAAACTGTTGCCTCATTTAAATGGAATATTAAGATTTGTAGTTGTTAATTGATGTTATATGGCTTTGTTTTTCACAGAAATATGATAATAACACAACAAATAATGACAAATACAACTTCTAGTAATGTCATGAATAACATAAAAATAATTGTAGTTTTAAGAATAATTTCAAACTTTAAACTTATTGCAAATCTTATACCATATCCTGCAGAATAGTGTCTGATGTCTGATGTATTATGTATACATTCTTCTCGCAATGGTACGTTTTATTAATAAATTGTCACAAAAGTATTTGATATTGTAGGTGAAAGGATCTGTCATCTTGACTGATTATCCTAATCTACATAACCTAGTTAAAATAAAAAAATGTCTTTTTTAATTATTTAAGCTTACAAAGAAATTCTGCATACATGTTTTGTTTATAGAATTGTTTTTTAAGTTTAGTAACAGGCAATGTTTCCATATTTACAGCACAAACTTAAGTCTTCACAAAGAGAGAAGGTGAAAAAATTTATCTCGTTTACACAAACGGGAGAAAATACTGCTATTTATTGTTTGGCTCAAAACGACTGGAAATTGGATCTTGCCAGTGATAATTATTTTCAGAATCCTGAGGCTTATTATAAAGAACAAAGGAACGTTGACAAAAAAAAATTAGAAGCATTATACAGTAGATACAAGGACCCTAGTGAACCAGATAAGATNATTAATAAATATATACAATTTGTAGTTTTTCTCTCTATTAAACTAAATAACTAACCAAAATAGAAAGTTGTTTATTTTTGAAGACTATGCTTTGTATGACGTGTTTGTCATTTCCCCTCGATATCACTATCAGCGGATTCTACTGTATTGCTAACTGCAACCCTTATTGGTTACAGATTTAAATTTAGTAAGTGAAATTAGAAATTGCAATAATATTGTAATATAGAAGGAAAACTCTCGATAAAGAAGTGCGTAATTTTTAAGTTCGTTAAACATTTTGTCATAACTGTATACAGTTATGGTTATTTAAAGGATTATCAACTCGAAGACAATTTTAGTGTACCCATGTAAGTTGTAAAACTTATTTAAAACATATCTAAGCTAGTGCAATGTACGCAAACGATTTTTGTTATTACTCTGAGAGAAAAATACTATGAAAGGGAGTAGAATTACACAATAATGAATAATGACGTTATATCATACATTTATATCCTTAAAATGGCACTTCCAAGCCATTAGTATGGCTATAATTGTGCATGCGTTACTTCCACCAGGTTGACTTTTGAAACTATATCGGGACTGGGAAAAATCGGTTTCAAACCAGGTAACCCTGAGAATATGTTTATGATATTCGGTGTCGAAATCAGGGAAAAAGGGCAAACTGCTATCACTTTCTTCAGAGTGCATACTGCCCCAAACCAATTGAAAAGAGAAACGGGAAAATTTTGATGCATGATTTTTTCTAATGGACACATGTAACCGTCGGACTTGTGACAAACTTGACAACTAATTGACATTTTGAATAACAGGTTGAAAGGCACCACTATCTCGATACATTGTCAAGTTTTTGTGAACAAAATGCAAAAGGTTGCAAGTGCTACTTAACATTCGCATCTTGTTTAAAGAAATTACAAAAGAGAAAACAATTTTCTATCATTGTATTACCTACATTGCTGATGTATTCGATTTGTATAGGGCTGACTCTTTTTGTGCTAACGTTTCGTGAATTATTGAAGTTCACTTCTTCAGGACAGACTTGAACTAACAAAGCTCACATAATATTCATACAAAATAACGCCTATCGTCTGTTTCATCATCATCATTATCATAATGTCGTCAGTCCTAGGACTGGTTGTACACGCACCTCCACTTTCCTATCCTGAATTAATCTTCGCATTTCCCTAAAACTAGAACAACTCACATCCTTGCTTCTCTATCGATAAACTAATTATGATTTCTGATGTATCAGAGTCTTACTGAACCCATAAATGAGTCATATGGAGCCCTTCCATGACTACCATGAGCACATTACCGAAATCGTAAAGATTAATAGCAAAGCGAATCATCAATGACCGTTATCAGTATAGGCTCGTCAATCCTAAAACTGCTTCGACACGTACATCCATTCTTTCCTATCCTGATCTAATCTTCGCATTTCCCTAAAACTAAAACATCCAAAACCCTTAACTATTTGTGAACAGTAATCTAAACTAGGTCTATTTCTACTTCTCTTAACTCATGTTTTTGCTTTTGATATGTCTTTAACTTTAACCCTTCATGCCTGAAAAGGTGTCCTAACAACCTATCTCGCGTTTTCTTATTGACTTCCATAGCGCCTTCTAAATCTCTTATTATTTCTAATGTCTCTACACTTCTAATCTTCTCCATCAACGATATCTTTATCATTCGCCTGTAACACCACATTTCGAACGCTTCTAACCTTTTCTTTTTCGCTGAGCCGTTATCCACCTTTTATACCCGTACAAAGCCGTGGTCTAGGCATCTTTATCAAAACTTTTAGAATTTCTAAATTGACCGTTCGCGAACATAGTTTTATATCTAAACTGCATTTTTCCATCCTGAATTATCTGACTTCCTAGATACTGAAAATCAGCGACTCGTCTCATTAACTCAGTTAATCATAAGGTGCCATTTTTAGTTTTTAAAAATTAATCAAAATAAGGTCATCCATATTATTAATTGTTGAAATATTAAAGTGCAGTTAATAATGAACCTATTTTTCTGAGAATTGTGAAATACCAAATCGAAGAAATTGCATTATGTCGGCAATGGTAAGCTAGTATTTTATTAATTTCTTTTTTTGTTCGTTATTAAATATCAACCTATGCACTATTCATAAATTATAACGGTAGCATGATTATTGTGCGACCTCGAAATTTACTGAATTTTCAACTGCTTTACGTTTCTTTAACGTGCAACCTTAGCACACTTTTTGCACGTCATGAATAATCAACTGGGTAGGTACTTTCAGAGTAAGATTGATTACGCTACATTTTATAATTTTTATAGAATATAGATGGATCACTCAATAAATTATCATGACAATAATAAAATATTTTTCCTAAAGCCTTTGAATTCAAATCTAGATTACGTCTTACGAAAGAAGGTTGAGTCCTCCTGCGTGCAGAGACATTAATAACGTGACCAACTATTTTTTGTTCAAAAAGAGTACACTTTGAAAGTATTTCATAGGTGAAAAAAAAAAGAAGAAAAAACGATAAAAGCTTGATTTTCTTTTAAAAACATATTTTTCTTCGGAGTGGATTTTTTTGCTAAATGATGTTGTTCGTCTAATAATGTAGCCACATCCGAACAACTTTCATTTTGCATATTAAATTTGACTGTNACGATAACGCACCAGCGCACACGTCAATCGTTGCGACGGCTAAAATCAACGATTACACTTCAAGTATAATTCTATTCGATAGAACTTTCTAGAGTGAAATGATCACAAGGTGTAGTTATAATGAAATAATATTTTATTTATTTGAAAAGCAATGTCACGACGAATGTTTTATTTTCTCATACCTAATATTGTAATTGTGCTAATTTAGCTAGTAAATAAAGCAACCCAGAGCCATGCTTAAAATGCTTTACCTTAACAATTAATGCTGCATTGTATAATAACGATTGTTTAGAAATGGTTCGTAAAGTGTAATTGTTACAAAAAAAATACATATTAAATTTTTTTTTTTATTAACTAAGTTAACGACTAATACAATTAATTTACCTTTCTAATATTTATAACTCGACAATGTGTAGAATTTTAAGTGTTTTGATTAAATTTTTTTATTAGTTTGCATAGAAAAACTGTTAATTAGTTAAGATTTATTTATTAGTTAATGTCATCATTAATGTTGAAGCCAATTAAAGTTGAAATGTTGTGCTGTAATTAATTAAGCATTCCATTTAAGTTTTTAAGGCAGAAAATTGAGAATGTTGTAAAGTAATAAATAAACTAAAAGGTGACTCACTCTAGTTACCATTACATTTGTTCGTAGCAAATAGGTTAATGTTAATAAGTATCATGAGTCCTGTAATTCTATCATTTTTTGCCTACAGTAAATGTTCCTTATTCACGGTTTTCTTATTCGCGTTTTAACTATTAGCGGGTGAAAAAATTGCAACCCAGTTCCTATATTCTCGGCTAAAAATTTCATTATTCGCGGATGCAATCGGCAAGCAGAAAAGGATTCGGTGTCATTTACTAAGGGGATTGACAGCAATAGACCGCTTGTGCCTAGCGTGAATTTTTCCTAAAACGTGGGTTTCTATTCTAAACATTGTGATTTAACGCTGCGAGATAAATATCTAATTTTTTGTGTCGTAACAGACAAAGGTTCACACTAACTCGGTACGTTTTTGGTTTTCAATAATATGGTCATTAAAAGCTTTTACAAGTGCTTAAAGTTGGTGCTTCTTGTAGGACACGCATTTTCAATAGAAAATAAAAAATTAAAAAATGGCATTCGACAAGCTTTAGAAGAAAGCTTTATCTATCGTCCTACAAAATTTCAAACCTCTGTTCCAAACATTAAACTCATGATATCTAGAACCGATAAGCATGTTTTTACTCTACGGCGCGCGTCTACTACTGAATCTCCTCAATGTATCGACATCTTTTGAGTATGTACTGTTTGTACGTGCCGAGGCAGTTTTTATAAAAGATGTAGCCGAGTGGACTAATTCAAAATTATAAACAAGAAAAAATCACTAATTTTTTTAAACCCTTTCCTAAAGCTGATTATAACTATTAATTTTAATTGCAAATTTCTCAATAAATTGTTTTTCTTTTGATACATATTGGTTTGATTTTGGAACCTTAAAACGTATCACCTATGATTCCATGCTAATTACCATTTCATATCCACGGTTTCTGTATTC
>NW_020439153.1:168299-182819 GCF_000699045.2 Agrilus planipennis | reverse complement strand
TAAGACTGGTTGGACACGTACCTCCACTCTTTCCTATCCTGAGCTAAACTTCGCATTTCCCTAAAACTAGAACATCCCACATCCTTAACTATTTGCGAACAGTACTCTAATCTAGATCTACCTCTACCCCTCCTAACTCCTGTTTCTGCCTCTAATATGTCTCTGACTAGACCTTCATGCCTGAGAAGGTGTCCTACTAACCTATCTCTCCTATTTTTGATTGACTTCCATAGAATCCTCTGTTCTCCTATTCTTTCTAATACTTCTTCATTTCTAACCTGTTCTACCCAAGTTATTCTCATCATTCGCCTATAACACCACATTTTGAACGCTTCTAACCTTTTCTTTTCCGCCGCTCCCACTGTCCATGTTTCGCACCCGTACAACGCCGTGCTCCAAACATACACCTTTAACAACCTTTTTCGAATTTCTAAATTAACCGTTCGCGAGCATAGAAGTGACTTCTTAAGAAACTTGAAATAATTTTTAAAAAAACATGTCAAAATTGAGATTATTACAAGTTACCTAATAAATTCTACTATTTCTACAGCAAATTTAATCACTTACATTCGAAAATTGTAATTTTTGTATTGTCATAATAATTTAATTTTCTTTGGGTAAAAAATAAACATCATTATGGTGTTCTTTGACAGATTTTCTCAACAATATTTCCCTCTTTAAAGTTCTTAACTAATATAACTATAGTTTAAAAAGCGTTATACTGGCATTGACGCTTTCCATTACGAATAAAATCAACGGGAAGGTAGCAAAGGTAATTTGCCTGTTCACTTATTGATTTTGATTGCTAAATAAATATTGTATTATAAACATTTGAAATACTATTTCAAATTGTTTAATTTTCCTCTACGAGGCTGCTATGAGCCATTCGTAACATAATGATGGCTGCTATCCGCCATATTGAATCGTTTTTAACGTTCTGGGGTCTTGCACGCATTTTCTTTGTTACATTTAAGTAATTCAATTAATTTTAACTCCATTTCTTATCGCACGCAGCGTACCAGACACTAATTGTTTGACCCAGGCCATTATAAACAGGTAGGTACATACAAGTTTTAAAGAAAATCGATTAAGAGTTTATAGCGTCGTTCACATTAATTGCTAATTAAAAATAAGTTGCAAACTTCTTGTTAGTACAAAGCAGTGAAATTGACCATTGTGTTATTCAGTACGTACACTTGAAGTGATCGAAAATTTCTAGTAGATTTTACAACATTGTCTGTTATGTAAACAATTATAAACAAAACATGTATTAAGTATATTATAAACTTAGATCCCACTCACTTCGCAAAGTGTTGTTTGACGATTTGACGTCATTATTGTCCGTACTAACTCTGTACCACTACGGAAAAGTTTAATAAAGTAAAGGGGACGAAGCTGAACTCAGCAGTTGCCATAGGAAAACATGGCGAGAAACGTTGTTATTTTAGTGGTCGTAACATTTATTGCTGTTGTCGTTCAATGTCAAAAAACCGACAACAAGGTTGTGTGTTATTACAATTCAAAAGGATATTTTAGAGAAGGTAATATTTTAATTTTATTACTTTCCTCATTATTTACATACCCCATTGAAGGGGTTTAGTAAAATTAATTGGAAACCGTAACAAGAAATTATGCATTAAGAGAATTCTTCTGCACTTACNAATTAGATAATTTTGAAATATTTGTAAAAATATACCTATTTCTTCTTATGCTGAGTAAGTGGTATTGGGTGTAATATGAGTGGATACGTATTAAATTCACGGTCGTGTTCTATTTAAGTCGACGATTTGAATAATGTTAAGGTCCATTTGAAGGTCAACAACAAACATAAAAAGTACAGAAAAGGTGATTTTTTGTCTTTTTAGTATGCGCAGCGTGTGCTGTAATTGAATTTCTTGGAATACCATAAAGAAGTACCTCAATACTTGTGGTATCATTTGTATAATGAATAATGCAGAAGTTCAGCTATGTATGTATGTCTGTGAATGGATCACCATTACAGTAGCTTCAAATTATTGAAATTTTTATTTTAAATGTGTGGAAAACCTTGCTATAATCAGTGATATGAAAA
This sequence comes from Agrilus planipennis, assembly GCF_000699045.2. Taxonomy (NCBI): domain Eukaryota; kingdom Metazoa; phylum Arthropoda; class Insecta; order Coleoptera; family Buprestidae; genus Agrilus; species Agrilus planipennis. The sequence continues at coordinate 180,748 of NW_020439153.1, read as the reverse complement.
ATAATCTCTTTCAAGTGAATAGATCCTCTATACAAAATAGGAAATAATTTGCTATTTTTGGTAATTCTTGAGAGCTAACAGCGATACTTATCATTTGCCCTTGTTAATACAATAATTTTGTACGAACTTATAATATTTCTATTCCTAAACAATTGTTAATTATTATTTTGTTTCACTGTTATTGTTATAAAAAAATTCTTAGTCGACAAAGAGACAAGTCATCAAATCATATTATTCAGTCGGAATTTTTTAATTTTACTTTATAATGAACGATATTACCGTGGATATAATAATTTTAATTTTGCATATACCCACAAATTAATGACTAGATTTTCTTTATTCTACATTCCTAAACACGTCTTTTGCCCATTTCTGTCTCACACTTTGCAAGGTCGAGAAAGTTTATCGTACAATTAAATAATGTCTGTTTATAATATTTTAAAGTGATAAATTGTTCGATAAACAAACGAGGATGTTTTTATAAACATATTCTGGGAACATATTATCACGTATGTTTAAAATATGAAGCCACACTGTTTGTTGTTACTGTTATTATTATTAAAATAAGCTCATCAATTATACTTAAAGCAAGCTGATTTTTGAATTCTTTTTTTTTTTTTTGAATAAATATTTTTCGTATCTGTCTTATTGATATTAATAAAATATTTCATTTTTGTTAGACTTTTGAGTTCAAGAAGTTCAGTTTTAAAGTTTAAAGTTAAAACTGGCGATAATTTATCATTTGGAATTAAATTTTTTGTTGTATTTTTTACGAATAAAAGCACTGCGCTTTCAATATTAATCTACTATAAATATGAACAAAATAATCATGAAAAGAATACAATTTATTTTCTACAATAAAGAAATGGAATCTTTGGTTGTACTTTTATGAAACATATTTTAATAATAATGAATGCATAGCAGTAGGTACTGAATTTGCCAGAAGAAGGCCGTATAGAACGCGGACTAAGCGAGGGCAGCTTTTGAAATCATAAAAAAAGCTCAATTTAGTTCAGAAATGTAAACTTCTTCACTGTCAGGCTTTCAATAATATGATTACAGAAACTAGAATTAACATAATTATCATTACTTTATCTCACAATCAGTCATTTTGAAGTGCAATTTTTATGTACCCACCCTCATCATTATAAGGTCGTCAGTCCTAAGACTGGTTGGACACGTATCTCCACTCTTTCCTATCCTGAGCTAAACTTCGCATTTCCTTAAAACTAGAACAACCCACATCCTTAACCCTTTGCGAACAGTAATCTAATCTAGGTCTACCTCTACCCCTCTTAACTCCTGTTTCTGCTTCTAATCTGTCTCTGAGTAGACCTTCATGCTTGAGAAGGTGTCCTACCAACCTATCTCGCCTATTTTTTATTGACTTCCATAGAGTCCTCTGTTCTCCTATTCTTTCTAATAACTCTTCATTTCTAACCTTTTCTACTCACGTTATCCTCATCATCCATCTATAACACCACATTTCGAACGCTTCTAACCTTTTCTTTTCCGCCGCGCCCACTGTCCATGTTTCGCACCCGTACAANTATTTTTTATGAGACTTAATAGTCTTATTTTTCGGTAGGTGTTTATGCATTCCGCTTACCTGATGAAAATGGTGAAAATGGTGTTTGGGTTGGTTATGAAGATCCGGATACTGCCGGAAACAAAGCGGCCTACGCAAGAGCGAAAGGACTTGGCGGCGTTGCCATCTACGACATTACTCTCGATGACTTCCGGGGTCTTTGCAACGGCGAAAAATTCCCCGTTCTCAAAGCGGCTAAATTCCGCCTGTAATTATCTAATCAGATACGGTGATTTTCTTTTGTTTTGTTTTGTGATTAACTACATAGATCTAAAAGTGAACAAAAATGCTAGTATGTAATTTTAAATATGTCATAATTCTTTGAAACGATACGTATTTGATAGTTTACTATTTACACTATTAATTTAAGAATTGAGACTTACACATAACAAATGCGCTTTTAAACGTTACATCTATAAAGCTGTTGCCAAGGATGTAAAATACAGTTTAGCTACTGAATTACCTACTACTCTTGATTAAAGGTAAAGGGTCAAACATCCCAAACAACTGCAAAGTTTGAATAAAATTCGTTGAAACAATTATTCATTCTTACTGTGTATTTGCAGTAATTTGCAAATTAATCAAATAATTTCAATTATCTCTATTTTCTGATTGATGCACACTACTATTAAGTATCTGAAAACTCGAATTCTTGTAGTAATTTGTTCATAAATGTTATATTTTTGTTTTCAGGACAAGGAAGATTCGATCTTCCATTTATAGAGCCAGCTTTACAATACTGTACTCATTTAATTTACGGTTACGCCGGAGTTAACGCCGAAAATTTCAAATTAGTTCCACTCAATGAGCAATTTGATGTCACGAGGGATCATTATAGACATATTACTAACTTAAAGAGGCAATATCCTGGATTAAGGGTTCTGCTATCTGTAGGAGGAGATGCTGATGATGTTGACACCATTAAGTATTTAACACTTGTGAGTAAAAAATACTAATTTATTGAATAAAAGCGCTCAAGTGAGCTTTTTGCTTTTTGAAAGTTTTAGTTTTACTAGAATAAGAAAAAATTTTGTTTGTTTTCAGTTGGAATCCGTGGACCATAGACTATCATTTGTTAACTCTGCGTTTACAATCGTGAAATCTTTTGGTTTTGACGGTTTGGATATTGCCTGGGAATTCCCGAAAACAAAACCGAAGAAAATTAGGAGCGGTTGGGGTAAGTCATTAACTATTTCGTCTAAAAAACATCTTTATAATATTTCGAGTGTAAAACTTGACGTTGTAACTTTTAGGCAGCTTTTGGCATGACGTAAAAACTACATTCGTGGGTGACAGTGTACCAGATGAGAAGGAGGCAGAACATAAAGAACAGTTTACAGCTTTAGTACGTGAAGTTAAAAACGCTTTTAGACCAGAAGGTTTTATTGTAACAATTACTGTAAATCCGAATGTAAACAGTAGCGGTATGTTACAATTAATTATTGTTTTTTCGTTTGGAAATTTTGACTTTATTTTTTTTCATTTAAATTTTTAGTATATTACGACACAAGGGCTTTGATTCCAAACGTTGACTTTGTTAATTTACTGGCATTTGATTTTTACACGCCTGGAAGAAATCCTAAAGAAGCCGATTATCCATCGCCTTTGTACAGTTTGATTGATAGAAAACCAGATGAAAATGCTGACGCTTGGGTCAGACACTGGTGAGTTTATTTTCCACTAACCGGCCATTATTCTTATTGTGGCAATTGTAATAAATATTGATTTGATAAGGTTGGAAAACGGAGCTCCAAACAACAAACTCATTTTGGGTATTCCAACATATGGAAGAGCGTGGAAAATGACGGAAGATTCTGCGATCAGTGGAGTTCCACCATTTAAAGTAAAAGGGGCTGCTGAAGAAGGACCTTATACCAAAGAACCTGGTCTTTTGAGTTATCCCGAAGTATGTGCTAAAATTTCTAATCCGTTAAACCTTAAAGGCGCTGGATCACATTTGAGAAAAGTTGGAGACCCTACTAAAAGATACGGTACGTACAGAAAAACGTTTGAAAATTAGAGAATCATTCTCCGTATGGTTCTTAAAATATTTTTTTTCAGACGAAGTAAGATTCAACGTTTCTGATGTTTCCAATAGATACGGTACGTTTGGAATTGTATTTTGGCACTGTATCTATTTTGCACAAAATTATTTCAAATCACAATCGCTTTTTATGGTACACTTTGTACTATGCGGGTTTTTTTTTACACAATTTACGATCTGTTTTATATGCAACAAATAACTGACTAAATTTTCCAAAATTAGAACAGAACTAAATTGTATCGATTAAATAGATAGTTAGTCAATCGCATCCTGTTTGAAACGGGTGAAGTAGAAAAACCATCACAACCGAGCATTGATGGTTTACTTTTGATATTCCTCTTGTATTTATTTATGATAAGTATACAGAATATTACGATTAGGTACATTATCATTGAAAATGTTTCTTCAAGTCAAAGACGAAACCCAGCCTAGCCTAACCTAGGCTGTAAAAACCGCAATTATATTACAGTTATTTTTTAGTTTACAAAGTCTAACAGTTGGTACTGAAACAGAAGAAGTTTCACTCTGACATCTACTGTTGTTATTTGCTCTTACTGTTTCATTTTTATATTTTTTATGAGACTTAATAGTCTTATTTTTCGGTAGGTGTTTATGCATTCCGCTTACCTGATGAAAATGGTGAAAATGGTGTTTGGGTTGGTTATGAAGATCCGGATACTGCCGGAAACAAAGCGGCCTACGCAAGAGCGAAAGGACTTGGCGGCGTTGCCATCTACGACATTACTCTCGATGACTTCCGGGGTCTTTGCAACGGAGAAAAATTCCCCGTTCTCAAAGCGGCTAAATTCCGCCTGTAATTATCTAATCAGATACGGTGATTTTCTTTTGTTTTGTTTTGTGATTAACTACATAGATCTAAAAGTGAACAAAAATGCTAGTATGTAATTTTAAATATGTCATAATTCTTTGAAACGATACGTATTTGATAGTTTACTATTTACACTATTAAGAATTGAGACTTACACATAACAAATGCGCTTTTAAACGTTACATCTATAAAGCTGTTGCCAAGGATATTATAGTTTATTAATTGTTTTTTTTGTGCTCATTTACCTATATCCTATGTTTGCAAATCAATAAACTTATTTAATAAATGTCTAAACGCTTTGACTTCACTTTAATCCATCCTTTTTAGCTTCTTAACACACTTTTTTGTTTTTACTTTACAACGCAGTAACTCATTTAGAAATTCGTTGTTTAAAAAAAGGGTACACGTACGTATAGTTGGAGCGAACAAAATTGGCAAAGTCCGCAGTAAATTATCTGTGATAGTGGACGTATCTTCTTTCTTGTTTTCACTTGGGACTGCAATCATTTGCCGAGTTTTGAACGCACCCTTGTTAAGTTAAGAAATGCCTCATGAGGAGTACAGACAAAATGAAAAGATAAAACCAAATAGTAATAGTAAGCGGTGCAGCGGTACCCAAAAGATCAGGGTCGGCTTTATACAGTCTATTTCAATTGTCACCTTGAAGAAATCTGCGCGAAGATAGAAAGAATACACACTAGGCGTGAGCAAGACAGAAATAGTTGGAACAAGCTTGAACGAGCAGAGCTCTCGATGGGCGGTCTTAGGAGATCGGCTAGAACTGTACAGTACTAGACGAAAATGTTTAGCAATTTCTTAAAACAAAAATGTATATAAATTAACAATAGAAAACAAAGCAAAAGTTTTATAGGTGTGTAGAGCGTTAAGTTAATTCACTTGTTATTATTTTTGGCTAAATATGGTTTTAAATAAAGCATATTCTTAAATTTTAACGAGGCAGTTTAGATAATTTTGCACTTTTGTCTAGTTCTCGCTCAATGATCGGTGGAGAAATGAGCTCCGCAGACAAATACGATTGAATTTGGAATTATGCTACGGCGCATCCTAATAAAGGGAAGGGGCATATCTCTAACTTCTTGAAACGAACAGTACATGCTTGGTTGGAATTACATATTTAAAGAAGCGTCTTTACTTTCCTAAATTCCTGAGAACGTTTAATTTTCTTTAAAGTCAGATGCAGGTAACATGCTTGTCTGCATCTCTTTCTGTTACACATCAATTGGTGTAGTGTTATTTCCTTTTTTCATTAGCGTCCGCTGCAATTCTTTCTTGGCATCTCACTTCTATGTTTACGACATTCCCTACAACGCCAGTCGTGAGTAAAGTAGGCGTTCTGTCAGCAACCGCTCTAGTCTAGTTAGTAAGTTGAAAGAAGAAAGTAAATGCAACAGTTCTATTGCGGACTACGCCAATTTTGAATGCCTCAACTATATACAAGAATATTTAAATTTATCTAATTAAGTGATAATTCGACAGTCACTGAATGTGTGAAAATATACATTTTCCAAGAATAAAGAAACCAAAATTTAGTAACTTACCTTTGTATATCTTTCTGTTATTTTAGGGAGAATTGTGGAAAAATGTTATGCCAACATATTCCTCTCAATCCCATGAGAACCCATTTGATAGGTTTACCAGAGGGAAGGACGGGTGATTTAAAGCAGTTTGTGCGCGACGAGGATGGTGAAATGTTTTTCTGAAAAAAATTGTTGATAGTTTTTGATTCATCTGAATGAATAAACAGACAAGTTCGAATGAAATCACACTTTATTTTAACAAAACAAGGAAATAGTAGAACTATACCTATTACTCGAAACTTTTATAAAAAGTAATACTACAGGTATTAAATATTTAAGGAAATCTTAAAGATATTAGCATTCTTCCAGTAACTACAAAATCAAGAAGTTTCAACAGAAATAAACTTGACAACTTGAACAATTATATAATTGTATAATACGACTATGTAGATACAAATCAAGATGTAAAAGACATGTTAACTGCAATCAACTTTAATTCGATATTGTTGATTTAATCTGTGTTATACTAAAACTGCACTATCAATAAAAAAAAACTTGGCAATGTTCGCATAATGTATAACTCAAAATTGTATGACGAAAAACTTAGTAGCAAGTGCATTATTGTTTGTTACGTGTTACTTAAACCGCGTTATTAGTAATGTGTTATAGGAGGGTTGTTGTCGCGTGGGTTATTATTAAATCGTGGTGACAGTTGACGTGTTATTTAATGAGTTACCGTTGTAGTATACAGTAGTATATTTAAAGCTGTGTAATCATTCTATGACATAATACAAAAACTACTGCGTTTTTGTGCCGTGTTACATATCATAAACCGTGGTAACAGTTGACGTGTTATTTAATGAGTTATCGTTGTAGTATACAGTAGTATATATAAAGCTGTGTAATCATTCTATGACATAATACAAAAACTACTGCGTTTTTGTGCCGTGTTACATATCATAAACCGTGTTAACAGTTGACGTGTTATACGGCGAGTGTTTGTGTTAAGCATATAAAACCGTGTTATTATTCTATGGTGTGATACAAAGGGTCCTGCCTTCTTGTGCCGTGTTTCATATTAAACCGCGTTATTAGTAAACGTGTTACAGAAAGGTTGTTGTCACTTTTGTGCCGTTGTGGTTATCATTAAACTGTGATAACAGTTGACGTGTTATATGGAGAGTGTTTGTGTTATATAAAACAAAAACCGTGTTACCATTCTATGATGTGATACAAAGGGTCCTCCCTTTTTGTGCTGTTTTACATTAGATCAAACCGCGTTATGAGGAAACGTGTTATTGAAAGGTTGTTAACACTTTTGTACCGTGTTTCTTATCATTAAATCGTGATAACAGTTGACGTGTTATTTGGTGAGTGTTATCATATTTATTCTGTAGTACGTCGTAGTATATATAATACAGTGTAACAATTCTATAACATAATACAAAAATTATTGCGTTTTTGTGCCGTGTTACATATCATAAACCGTGTTAACAGTTGACGTGTTATATGACCAGTGTTTGGGTTAAGTATATAAAACCGTGTTACTATTCTATGGTGTGATACAAAGGACCCTGCCTTTCATACAGTTAAACTGTATTGCCATGTGGTACAAAGGTCCTACCATTTTGTGCCGTGTTGTTTGTTCGTGGTGTGTTATAAATTTTCTGCTGTGCTCTCTTATTATAAAACTCTTTCATTAGTTAGTTGTGTTGTCCTTACTAAGGCTGGTGTTAGTAAACTATTATAAAATTGTGTTATCTGCATGTAGTGTTCTAGGAAGAGTGTAGCTAGTTTCTGTGCCGTGTTATTATAAGGCTTTTGTTGATATTATAAAACCGCCGTGTTGTAGCAAAACTACAGCAATTTTTATATTGTATTTGGGTGCTTTATCTTTGCTGCAATGTTTTAACGTACTACAATTTCATATTAATTAAGAAGGTATTTTGATATTTTCTTGAACAAATTTATTGTAAACAATCGTAGAATTTCAGAAAATACTACAAACGGCACAGTGAACGCCATCTGTAGCACGATGCTACATTCGTTTCCAGCAAGTAGATATCCACACAAGTGGACCTTGTTGAAAAATACGTAATCCTAAAATGTAGCATCGTGCTACAGATGGCGTTCACTGTGCCGTTTGTAGTATTTTCTGAAACGCACTGTTAAGACAGCAGGCAAAAGTTGGTCTGTGTTCTGTCGGAGCCGCCTGCGATGCGCTGATGAGATCCAAAAAGATCGAAATCGCGATCCGCGTCTGGCAGTTTCGACAGAATACAGACCACTTCGAATATTATTTTAATCGTAGAATTATTGTCGCTGGATATTATCACCTAATGAAATAAATAAATAAACAATTGTTGAAGAGGAAATAAAAATTTAAAAATAAACGGTCTTCATCTTGATTTGTAACCACACAACAGCTACAGGAATCCTTTTGTATAAACTATTTTAACATAACTACAGTAACAATAATAATATAGTATGTCTTCATGTGTGTATACAAGGTAGTAGTTATTGGAAAAGCGGGAAGAAGTATTTGTCACAGATGACAGTGACAATTTAAAATTTTAAGGGTATGTATGTATATTGTAATTGTTTAAGTATCACAGAAAGAACTTCAACAAGTTGGTTAAAATTTCCTTTTAGAAATAATAATTTCCTTAATTATTAAAGCGCCTTTCTCTGGTTAAAGTTTCGTGTTGGTCCTCTTGTTTTCTTTTCTATGCGTTTAAAAATTTGCAAGAGTTGCCTGATAATATCGTTGACAATTTTAAAAATGTTCTCTAAACGAGTTGTTCTTTAAAGGTTTAGAAGATCTCTAATTTCTGCTAAGTTCTAATGAGAATGGTTATTTCTAAATCGGGTTTTCAATCATAACATAGGAACATCGGATTTAGAGAGATAAAACTATTTAAAATGGACAAACTGCATCTAAGCCTTTTAGGTGCGAAGAAGCTTTGTTTTTGAGATTGGGAAACTTTCAGGAAAATTCACTTTAACGCTTTCCTACAACTATAATCGTAACAACAATAAGAATTATATTAACTGTGAGTTTAACATTACCTCTTATCGTTAATTATTTATTTATATAAAGTAAGTATATGCACTTGAAGATGTAACTTCTTTATTAAATCGTTTTTCCTGACGTAAAATTTCCAATTAGTTGTGTCAATAAAAATCCACAAATACCATTAAATTTTTAAATTTTAAATTTGAATTGTAGCTATCACAAAAATTTTTCTGATATTTTTTTTTCTGTACTAATTATAGATAATATTATGAAGGACCATGAGGTTTTTCACCTGACGCGTTGATTTGTCTGTCTGTACTGCGAAATTTAAAAAAAAAAATAATTCTCTTAATGTGGACCTTATCTTCCTTTGAAGTTACAATAATTAAACCAATTTTTATGAAATTATGTGCTTGAATATTTACGAATGTCATATGTACCACACGCGAAGAAGCAATCTCAATTATAATTTTGTATATTTTTGTTACACTGTCTTCGTAAATTTTGTGCATATTCTTACTCTTGATTATCAATGCCTGATGATTTTTGACAACACTGTATGAGTAAGGAAATAGATATTATCATTATCATAAATATTTACTTATAGCCTATTACACTTAATAAGTATTTTAGGTATAAATAATATAATTAAACCAACAATTTATACCGAAAAATACCGCGTTTGTAATACAACAAATTCTTAACACCGTTAAAAAGATTATTTGGCAAATGAGACTAATTAGTATTGAAGTAAATAGAACACCTGTTTATATACAGATAATTCAATTTACGTAACTTTACCATTTAATGACATGCTTAGCACCGTATAATTTGTTTTCGTTAGTTTGTTTTTTTACTGATACATTATATTTCCCTATTTGCAAAATTCTAAGATGCAATTACTTTTAAAGTTTCTAAATATAATTGCTAATTATCGAATTATTTGCTATTAAAGATTTATCAGGGTTTTATTCTTTTTGATTATCTATTTATTCTGAATTAACTAAGAACATAAAAATATGCTTCTTAATATTGCCAAAATTTACATTATGAAATTCCATGTAAATATCTTATGATTCTAACAATTTACTTAAAAAAATCGATTACCAATTTTTCTGTAGGTATGTAGTAGTGTGAATTTTTGTTTGCATTAATAAGTTATTATTTTTTTTTTATTTGCATATTAAATTAGAACACTAAAAAAGTAAGCATTTCTTAGAATTTCTGAGTTTTATACTCAGGCAACCACAAAATTGTAAAATTATTGCTAGAAAATATTTCAAATTTGATTTTACAAACCATATTATAGCATTTAGTGAGTTATTTTTGACTTTCAAATTTATGTATATTAAACCGTCTATTAATTAATCATAATAAAAAGCGTACCAAACTAGTAAATTACTATTACTTGAATATACGAATTAAAAATATTCCATTTACTAAAGGGTTTAAAACCCGGTGCTGTGGTGGAATAGGGTTAATTTTTTGTTATTTAAATGATATTAATTCTACTTTAAAAGGGTTCGTTAATAGAATAATTTTATAACTAATTTAAGACTCGATTTGGCACCAAAGCAGTTCTAACAATATTTGTTTTAAAAGACCGATAAGAATTAAAAAAAAAAATATCAGAATGAGTAGTTTGATTTACACGGATACATTCTAATAACTTATTACTTATGGATAAGTGTAATTATTTTATGCGTAAATGTTTCTTTTAATGTTTATGTGGCATGCACAAAACTTCCATTCAATCAAATACCGCGTTTCTATTTTCGTTGTTACTTTATGATACTGATCGTTATATTGTAAGTTTGGTTTTCTCTTTGGTCTATTATCTACGTTATCTTTCTTTTCATGAGTTTTTTGCAAACCACAACTGTACCATTATTTACACATTATGTATTCCGTAACACCAAAAAAAGCAACCGAAGTTTGTTTCAAGAAAAAACGTGCTTCATATCTAATAAATATCTATAACACTACCTAAGGGTTAGACAATAAATAAATAATTTTTATATTCTTATAGGGAATGAGATCATTACAACAATGAGAAACGAGATACTTTCTTGCTCGATCAATACTTTCTAGTACTTACATCTAGATGTAAAGCCACGTGATGTATTTGTTATGGTAATTAATGTGATTAATCCTGTAATTATGTATAATTGTCCGTTATTAAATATAAATAATTACTTAGTAAGTTTGACAAACGTGATAAATTCTTGAATATTTATCAAATTGACCGGCTGAGGATTACAAGGTTTTGGTAGGTAAGGACAACACGAACGAAGTAAGTAATTGTATATAATAACCGGCAATTGTACATTATCACCGGATTAACCGCACTTACCGTAACAGAATTTAGTATGATTTATTAAAACACATGATGAGAAAGTTTCTTTTTTTAAAAGTGTTATTAGTAGTTTGGAAAATTATTATACTTTTCGTCTTTATGTTAGGCATACATGTAAAATTTAGAGTTTTACCCGAATTCTAAAAAAAGTTGCTAAATAAACGTATTGCCACAAATATTTAAGACATTGCTTTTAATTTAGAATCTTGTTCACGAAATTTTAACGTATTGGACTTAATATACTTAAACAATAATTTGATTTTACGAAATCAATCATTATTTGCATCCCTACAAACATCAACCAACAAATATTACTTTCTTTTGCTTCTTAAGTCACCACCAACTTCATTTTTACTTATTACTCGCATATCAAATAAAAATATTAATAAATATATTGTAGATATACTTCAGTTTTAATAAGATACTGCTTATTATGAAAAGCAATTGAGCTGTTAAATGTTGCAAATTTATTAGGAATCAAATAGCTAAACAATGATCCAAATAATTAATCACAGTGTTGTATTTTTTATGCAGTAATAAGCACTGAAAAGTTAATCAATTTTAGTCTATGATGTTCATCAGGGTTTTTTAGATTGTGAAACAATAGTGGAATGTGGCATTTTATGGATTATACTTACATAGATTTTTAATGTTAATTTTCTCCATTAATATTCATAAATAGTTGATTGTAGTGTCCGACCGAAATTTTCGGTTTCGGTCGAGTTTCGGCAAAAAAACGAGTTGCGGTTTAGTTTCGGTTTCGGCGGCAAACCTGCCGAAACTACGACCGAAACCGAAACAACGTTCTGGAGTTCTCGCGCTCTGCTCGGTCATGTTCGGCGCGATAAATTCCATCCAAGCGAAGTATACTATACTTACTCAAATAAACATCTCACCTAATTTAAGTATTTTTAAGGCGCAATTAAAGTATTTCCTTAAATGAGGGGTTGTTATGTTGATTTTGATTTGATTATCAATAAGTGAAAATGTCAAAGACTGCAGAGCTATGTGATTTAAAGATAAAAAAATAAAACTGACTGATTATAATAACGTTTTCTTTATTTTTCTCTCAAAACAT